>NC_139953.1:49307656-49487656 GCF_963454915.1 Gymnoscopelus microlampas | reverse complement strand
CCCTTATTCAAAACAGATGGCGAATGCATTCTTCTCTTTATAGGGCCTACACGGGTAATACCACACACTACCTGTGAGACCTTTATGAATTGAACCTCACAGTCGTCAGTCAGTCAGCCAGTCAGCGGGCTTGTTTCTGAAGTGTATAGTTGCTTATTTTGGGATTATTTCCAAACATTTTCATGTTAATTAATTCATGTATTTGTCCACAGACCCTCATCTGAAAATATTTAGTGTCAGGGGATGTTTCAAAAATAAGATTTCGTGAATATTGCAGATCTGCTATTTTCACATAGCCCAGATAGATGGGGTTCAAGTTGAACAGATGTTGATGCTCTATGAAGTCATTTTACTGTGTGTGTGTGTGTGTGCGTGTGCGTGTGCGTGTGCGTGTGCGTGTGCGTGTGCGTGTGCGTGTGCGTGCGTGCGTGCGTGTGTGTGTGTGTGTGTGTGTGTGTGAATGGTGATTGTATGTGGGAGGTGAGGCCTCGACTGTTCACCGATTCACCTCCCAATGAATGAACCATTGTAAAGAGCTTTGAGTAAGTGAGTACTTTAACAAAACAATTCATTATTATTATTATTATTATTATTATTATTATTATTATTATTATTATTAATATTAACATATTTTACAGGGGACCCCCTGGTACCCCCCAAGGACCCCTGGGGTTCCCCGAACCCCACTTTGAGAAGCAGTGCACCACGCTATGGCAGGAGGCAGTTTGTGTCAGATTGGTACTTTTGACCTGAATCTGTGTCTGAAGATATCAGCCAAGGTCTTCTGTCTCAGCCAACACATGCGCACGCACACGCACACACGCACACACACACACACACACACACACACACACACACACACACACACACACACACACACACACACACACACACACACACACACACACACACACACACACACACACAACAATGTATGAATAAAAGACTGTTTTATCACGTTGCTATGGAGATACTGCAAGAGAGAGAGAGACAGAGAGAGAGAGAGAGAGGCACACACACACACACACACACACACACACACACACACACACACACACACACACACACACACACACACACACACACACACACACACACACACACACACACACACACACACACACACACACACACACACACACACACACACACACACACACACACTTGGCCTTGGCCTGAATATACTGTACACTCTTTCACAACGGTTCTCAGAGTCTGGGAGCCCCCTACTGGTTCTTGAAGGGGTTGCAAGGGTCCCCAGCTAAATTAGTTAATATAGCATCCTGTAGGGTTCCAGTTCCTTAACAATTCCCTCTGAGCATCCCATTCCTTAAAGGTTCCATTTCACCATTCCTACACACCTTATTCCTGGCCACGCCCAGGAAGTATGTAGGAAGGTAGGGGAGCCCCTTATCAAGTGGTTTCCTGTTTACCAGTGTTGCCATGTTTGCCTATAATAAGCGACTTTGGGCTTGATTATTAAGTGTAGTTGCTTCTTTTGGCTTGCTTCCTAATGTTTTTATACCAGTGGCTCCCACATTTTTTTCATGTTAAGGACTCCAGATTAATACGTATTTGTCCGCGGACCCCCATATGAAAACATGTGGTGCCATGGGACCCCCATACAAGATTTGTGTTGTTTAAATGTTTCTAAATATTCAAAAAATCTCACTTTTCCCCCCAATATTTTTGAAAATAGCAGATCTACAAGCTCACAACATGTCACGATGAGGCACAAATGTTAGTTTGTAGATCTGCTATTTTCAAATAGCTGATGTAAAGTGGTAAAACTTAGCCTATAGTCAACGTTTGGGGGGGGGGGCTTGTTTTCATAGACCTGGCCGCTTGTTTCTCTTGCAAAATCTGGCAACACACTGATTGCCTGCATTCCACCTGTAGTCTGCTAGGGAGGAAGTGAACAGATATTCTTCATTGGGTACAAACACACTTGTCCGTTTGCTGGCGGAAAACGGGTCGCTACGAAACGGAAGCTCTTGTTCCGGATCCGGCCATTTCTGTCTGTTACTCAATGAAAAGCGGAACACGGATGTGCTTTTTCCGGACCGGATCGCGCCCGTTTTTCCGTTTTTCTTTTAACATGGGAGTGGATGGGACTTCCGGCCGTTCGTTCGGTTGCAAACGGACAAGTGTGTTTGTACCCAGTGTAAACAAACATGTCTGAACCTCCTTTTTCAGAAAGGAACCATTGAGGGTTAAAAATGGTCTTGATGCTTGATATCATAGATAAACAGTAAGTTAATGTATGTATCGTTGTCAGGAGAGCGGCAGAAAGACACTTTAGTGGTTATTTTAGTGTCAGATCTGTTAAACAGTGAGGGACACAGCACTGTGGCATATTGTCAGATCTGTTAAACAGTGAGGGACACAGCACTGTGCATATTGTCAGATCTGTTAAACAGTGAGGGACACAGCACTGTGCATATTGTCAGATCTGTTAAACAGTGAGGGACACAGCACTGTGGCATATTGTCAGATCTGTTAAACAGTGAGGGACACAGCACTGTGCATATTGTCAGATCTGTTAAACAGTGAGGGACACAGTACTGTTGTTGCATGCCGTGTTAGGCCGTCCCATGAGCAATGCAGCTCTGGACGTAGTGGATTAGAAGTAAAAGTACTGAACTTTGGAAATACTCCAGGAAAGTAAAAAAAAGACCTAAACATTGTACTTACTGTAAGTACAGTACTTGATGCTATGAATGATAAGCCACATGTTGAAGAATAATTCATTACAAATGAGAAATGGGAGTTAAAAAAAAACGTTTAATTAATGTCTCTGAGTATTTATCTGAACGATGGCCATAACACATCAATATGTATTGCTTTCTGTTCAGTAACAGTTGTGCTTTTCAAGTTTTTGTCTTATTGTATTTATTATGTATGGTTTAACACTTTATAGGTCAGCAGCTTCACGCTCACACAGTCTGTCAATGTTTTATGATCATTAAACATAATGTTATTAAACATAATGTTTTATGATTAGTCATAATGTTATTAAACATAATGTTTTATGATTAGTCATAATGTTATTAAACATAATGTTTTATGATTAGTCATAATGTTATTAAACATAATGTTATTAAACATAATGTTATTAAACAACATAATGTTTGATCATGAAATATGTGTCTCTATTTTCCACTTTCTGTCATGCAGGTCCTCCGTGTACCACTAGGGGCAGACACATCCCCATCTGAAGAAGCACTGCGGTAGGTTTCAAGTAGCCTATAGTTAAAGGACCATTTCACCCATTTTCAACCATTATCGTCATATAATTGGTCCTCATGTGCTCATTATAAAAATGGAACCATTTCATGTCTACTTATAAATGAAAAAAAACAAACAGTACTGGGTTTAATGTGCTAAAAGAGTGTTATAGCATTTTTCTTGTCCACCTTTGGAGTTACATCATGGCAAGGTAACTACACAAGCCAAACCTCTAGACCCAAGTGGTCTAGCCCATTGGTTCTCAAAGTGGGGTCCGGGGACCCCCAGGGGTACTTGAGGGGGCTCCAGGGGGTCCCCAGCTAAATGATGGACAGAAACCAAATGGACCCTTATGGGTCTGTAACTCTGAGAGTGTACAAATGGGACCAAATGGACCCTAACGGGTCCATTTGGTTCCATTTGTACACTCTCAGAGTTAAATTAACATTGATTTTACAATATAAATTGGGGTCCCAGTGATAGAAATGCCATTAAATGGGGGTCTGTAGCCCTAATGCATGTCAAACTGGGGGTCCTTGAAATTAAAATGGTTTAGAATCACTGCTAGAGCCGTAAAAATCGTCTCTTATGGGGGGTCCCTGGCATATCTTTTCAAATGGGGGTCCGCGGACTAATAAGTGTCAATTTAGGGGTCCTTGACATGAAAAAGTTTGAGAACCACTGGTCTAGCCCATTAACAGTAAAAACAGTTTCTAAACAGGGCTGACCCCACCGTTGGACCTTTAGATATGCACCTCCCCCGCGTTGTTGTTGTCCTCAGAGACGCTCTTCTCCGCCTCGTTGACCCCCCCCCGGTGACCCCCCCCTCCCGCGGTGACCCCCCCCTCGGCGTGGTGGATCATCTTGTGGCGCTGCAGGTCCATCTCCAGGTTGATCCAGTTCTGGATCATGTGATCCCTCTCCTCGAAGGCCTGCCTCTCCTGGAGGGGCGGAGTCACGGGGGTGACGGTGTAGTCCTGCCGTTTGGGGGGAGAAGGTGGGGGGGAGTAGTCCGATATTTTACTTAAGTAGAAGTAGCAATACCACAATATACAAAAATACTATGCGTTCAGAATGTTACTTGAGTAAAATCACAAAAGTATTGGTATCAAAATCAAAAGTAAAAGTAGCCTACTAAAATGTTTGGAAAATAGAAGATCTTCAAGCTCACAACGAGCTTGTAGATCTGCTATTTTCAAACACATTTTCATTTAAAAAACAAAACAAAAAAAGTAAAAAACAAACAGTCAAGCTTACAAAACAGTTGAATTGATGCTCCACATCTAGTACAGTCTTTATTTAAATGATGCTCCACATCTAGTACAGTCTTTATTTAAATGATGCTCCACATCTAGTACAGTCTTTATTTAAATGATGCTCCACATCTAGTACAGTCTTTATTTAAATGATGCTCCACATCTAGACCTACAGTCTTTATTTAAATGATGCTCCACATGTAGACCTACAGTCTTTATTTAAATGATGCTCCACATGTAGACCTACAGTCTTTATTTAAATGATGCTCCACATCTAGTACAGTCTTTATTTAAATGATGCTCCACATCTAGACCTACAGTCTTTATTTAAATGATGCTCCACATCTAGTACAGTCTTTATTTAAATGATGCTCCACATCTAGACCTACAGTCTTTATTTAAATGATGCTCCACATCTAGTACAGTCTTTATTTAAATGATGCTCCACATCTAGTACAGTCTTTATTTAAATGATGCTCCACATCTAGTACAGTCTTTATTTAAATGATGCTCCACATCTAGTACAGTCTTTATTTAAATGATGCTCCACATCTAGTACAGTCTTTATTTAAATGATGCTCCACATCTAGTACAGTCTTTATTTAAATGATGCTCCACATCTAGTACAGTCTTTATTTAAATGATGCTCCACATCTAGTACAGTCTTTATTTAAATGATGCTCCACATCTAGTACAGTCTTTATTTAAATGATGCTCCACATCTAGTACAGTCTTTATTTAAATGATGCTCCACATCTAGTACAGTCTTTATTTAAATGATGCTCCACATCAGTGTTGATTTCGTCGACTGAAACTATGACGAAAAGTGTTCGTCGACTACCTTTTTTCACTGACGAAAACTAAATAAAAACTAAATAAAAACTAAGCTACGATGACTAAAACTAAGACTAAATATATTGACAATTTCGTCAACAAATAAAAAACTAGACTAAAACGTTAGTGAGGGATCTAGTGGAGAAGAGATCCAGTAGAACTAGAAGACAAGTCATTTTGTGTTTGGTTCGGGTGTTGCGCTCTGAAAATAGCAGATCTACAAGCTCACAACGCGTCGCAGCGCGACGCGAGCTTGTAGATCGGCTATTTTCAGCATGCAACCAAGTGTAAAATCAGTCATTACGGCACCATCAAGGCACCGCCAACAAACATTTTAGTCGACTAAATCAGCTGTAGATTTAGTCGACTATAATCTTATGATATTTAGTCAACTAAAACTAGACAAAAACTAAAACTTTTCAGATGACTAAAATATGACTATAACTAAATGGAATTTTATTCAAAAGACTATGACTAAAACTAAATCAAAATTTGCTGTCAAAATCACCACTGCTCCACATCTACCTACAGTCTTTATTTGTCAGTGAAAAAAAAGGTAGTCAACGTATATTTTATGTCATTGTTCTAAATTGACAATGAACACTGCTCTACAGGGTTAGTTAGTTGTGATTATTTTAAACGGTGGTTAAAAAAAAACGGGTTACTGGTCCCGCCCCCCCCCCTACCTGGCGTTGGGCGGAGCATAGCCTGACGGCGCGCACGCTGAGGTAGCAAAGCTCCGCCCCACTGAGGAGCAGAGAGACCCCGGCCGCCACCAGCATGAACCAAATGAAGACGGACTTCTCTGTGGGCCTGAAAACACAACAACAATCTGATTAAAGTTAAAGTTATAAAGTTAAGTAAAGTTAAAAACTAGAAAAAGTGCTCCTCGGAGCACAGGTCTCCGCCAGGTCAGGTAGGTTAGTGTGGGCCAGCAATGTTCTGAATTCGCCAATCAGGATGGAATATGAGAAATCGGACAGAACCATCTTGATCACTTGACTGTAGAGATAATGTGTACCGAATTGCGTGATGTTTGGACAAAATTTGTAGGAGTAATATGAAAATTAAAAGTGTTGCAAAAATCGGCCTCCTGGTGGCGCTATAAAAGGGCAATAATAAAAGGGTGGCATTTGTTCCTCAACGTAGTGCGAATGTGCGTGCAAAGTGTCACCGCGATCGGACGCTGTGTTCATGATTTGCAGCATTTTGTTCAAAACGGGGTCACTCCTGCAAACTTTAGATGTCAATCTTAGCCAATCAGGATGGACTATGAGAAATCTGAAAGACCCGTTTTGCTTAGCCTAATAACTAGTAGGAGTACGGTCAAAACATTTGTTTTGCACAAAGCGGCCTCCTGGTGGCGCTATAAAAGGCCCATGTGAAAAATTTGGGGCAGAGGTTCTGCTCTGACATCCAGGGAGTGTGTGTGCACGGTTTCGCTGCGATCAAGCCAACGGTGCCGGAGATTAGCTGTTCACAGACAGAATGACACACAGACGGACAGACGGACAGGGGGAAAAACACACTCTCGCCATGCCTTTTGATAAAAAATGCGCTATAACTGAAACTGCACCGTGTGCTTACAAACTTTACTAACTAAAGTCATAGAGAAAATGTCCTTGATTTGAAACACGTGTATTTAACGTGATCAATGGTTGAAGTGTAGGCCTACCCACCTGGACAGGAAGCAGTCCACCTGGTGAGGACAGGGGGTGTGGTCACAGATGTAGCGATGTTGGAGCGTGAATCCAAACAGCAAGTACTGTCCTACGATGAATCCTACCTATGAACATATGATATTATAATATTATAAATATATCATATTATAATATTATAAATATATCATATTATAATATCATAAACATATATTATTATATTACTGTCCTATGATAAAGCCCACCTAGTACACAAATATCATATTACAATATTAACATTCTATCCTAAAATAATGGCCTCCACAGTATGTCAGTAGGAACATGTATTTATTATTGTTTTGCCTAAATCATCTCTTCATTACACTGACTGACAACACTCTATATATTAGTGGTAGACACGTAACGATTCACTCAACGCACGATACGATTTACGATTCTAGGTTCACGATACGATTTTCCACGATCTTTTAAACCCAAAATTATTTTCCATGAAAATGACAAAAACATCTTTTTATATTTCTTCTCTTACATAAATCCAGTATTTTTTTTTTTACAATACTGTTTGTTTTCTTTTATCCTCTTTAAACTGCAGCAAATGACTTTTTTTCATCATTTCTCTACACATCTCTTTTCAATACTGTATCAAAGAATGCCTTTTTATTCCTGAGGTACATACAGCCAACTGTACTGTAAGATCAGGCACACACTAAGCCATGTTTATTTGTTCTATTTGTCTTAACAAAAATGAAATACAATTTTAAAACAAATGACTGATAACATAAAGAATAACTTAAAATATAGTTTGTCTTAGCAAAAAATGTAATTCATTTCAAAACAAATAAAACAGATCAAATAAATACGTTTGTAAATTAACTCAGACCTGCAACGCATCCGTGTTGTTTTTTGATTTGAGCCCTAAAAGCATTATTTTACACTCACGCTATTCAAAAATTGAGACATTTTATGCAAGACATTTTCTTTGAATATATATGTTTTAAAGCGAACATTGTCAACTCTAATCTTTGCTTCTTGGGGGGGTCCCTGGAACAAAACATTTTGAGATGGGTTCCGCAGCCAAATGCATATCATTTTTGGGGGTCCTTGACATTAAAAAGTTTGAGAACCACTGACATAAATTAGATAGCAACATACGTTGTTTTTTTTAAACTGTTAGGATTTAGAAGACATTTTGTAGAATCGGAACGTCAGGTCTTAATGGGTTAACAAACTAGTCTGAGCCCACTTGTTCCTTGGAGTTTACATGTTCTGTTTTTTTCTGTGTTTTTTTTTTCTTCACAGATATCTTTCAGCAGATCCAGACATGCTGTTCCAGCGCGTTGTGACATCGATGAGGAGCATGTTATCACTCAGCCCCAATGCTTTCTGTTTGGCTCTGAACACAACAGACGCTGAGGTGGAAGAAGGCTGCAACACGCCTCACCACCAGACCCAGTAAGAGGCTGACACACCATTCACTTTCAAACCCGCCTGCGTGGCCAAGTTTAACCCATTAAGACCGGGAACGCATCTGTGTCATTTTAAGACTTATTTTGGCTGTCAGCATGCTATATATTAGTGGTACTGTACAGTAGGTCTACCTCCAGTAGGATCTATATATCAGTGGTACAGTAGTCCTACCTCCAGTAGGATCTATATATCAGTGGTACAGTAGTCCTACCTCCAGTAGGATCTATATATCAGTGGTACAGTAGGCCTACCTCCAGTAGGATCTTAGCGAGGACGTGCAGAGCGTAGGACCGTAGTAGACGTCCCTTCAGGCTGATCTTCCCCTCGTCAGAGCTGTACTTAGGAACCTACCATTAAATCACAATTACATTACATTACATTACATTACATTACATTACAGTCATTTGGCACAGTGGTTCTCAAACTTTTTCATGTCAAGGACCCCCAAATTGACACTTATTACCCCGCGGACCCCCATTTGAAAAGATAAGCCAGGGACCCCCATAAGAGAAGGTTTATAAGGCTTTCTAGCAGGGATTCTCAACCATTTTAACGTCAAGGACCCCCAGTTTGACATGCATTAGGCTACGGACCCCCATTTAATGGCATTTATACCTCTGGGACCTGAATTTATATTATAAAATCAATGTCGATTTAACTCTGAGAGTGTACAAATGGAACCAAATGGACCCGTTAGGGTCCATTTGGTTCCATTTGTACACTCTCAGAGTTACAGAACTATAAGGGTCCATTTGGTTCCTATCCATCATTTAGCTGGGGACCCCCTGGAACCCCCTCAAGTACCCCTGGGGGTCCCCGTACCCCACTTTGAGAACCAATGATTTAGCAGACGCTTTTATCCAAAGAGACTTACAATAAGTGCATTCAACATAGGTAGGGAACAAAAACTACTAATCACCAGAAGTCTGAAGAGCATTCTCTTCTAAAACAAGCAACTAATAGCATACCTAGTGCTGAGGTAAAAGTGCAATATATCAGCTTCCTACTGTCTTAAACCAGCCTGATCTCACAGAATGTAGTATACATTGCACGGACCCAGTGCACGTCATTCCGTGCATAGTCGCTTAGAACATTGGTTCTCAAAGTGGGGTCCGGGGACCCCCAGGGGTACTTGAGGGGGTTCCAGGGGGTCCCCAGCTAAATGATGGATAGGAACCAAATGGATCCTTATGGGTGTGTAACTCTGAGAGTGTACAAATGGAACCAAATGGACCCGTTAGGGTCCATTTGGTTCCATTTGTACACTCTCAGAGTTAAATTGACATTGATTTTACAACATAAATTGGGGCCCCAGAGATAGAAATGCCATTAAATGGGGGTCCGTAGCCTAATGCATGTTAAACTGGGGGTCCTTGAAATTAAAATGGTTGAGAATCACTGCTATAGGGCCATAGAAATCTTCTCTTATGGGGATCCCTGGCATATCTTTTCAAATGGGGGTCCGCGGGCTAATAAGTGTCAATTTGGGGGTCCTTGACATGATAAAGTTTGAGAACCACTGGCCTAGAAAACCCGAAAATCCGTGCATATGTACGGCGAGTCCCGCGGTGGGCGTAACCAGTTGCAACCCGGAAAAAACCTGCAGAAGCAGAGCAGTCCCCACAACAAAATGTACCATTCTGTGCCTATCGGTACGTAACTCAAACGGCGCTGAGTAGGCCCAAGGGAACGTCACAACGCTCGGGACGGCAACGCGCTCGCTTTAGCTCACTCTGTGATTTTTTTCCCGAGTTTTCCAGTTGTCTATATATGCACGGAATGACACCTCCGTGCAATGTATACTAAGTTGTGTGAGATCGGGTTGCTTAAACAGAGCTCGTACAAATAGGCAAGGCAAAGAGGAAGGGTCAGGGTAGTGTTTCCTGAAGAGGTGGGTAAAATCCCCCTTGTATCCACAGTATTAATACTTAAACTAGTAGGTATACCTTGTATCCACAGTATTAATACTTAAAGTAATAGGTGTGCCTTGTATCCACAGTATTAATACTTAAAGTAATAGGTGTACCTTGTAACCACAGCGCAGAAATATGTTGGTCTGTTCATCCACCGTGGCCTGTTGTTGCTTCATCTTCCTCCTCATCTAGAAACAGCCAGAATGGAACAGAGCCTTCATTAGTATCATTGGTAACAACATGTGAAGGAAATAAGGAAGAGGCCCCTTTCTTTCCGATATGACTGCGTGTGTGTGTGTGTGTGTGTGTGTGTGTGTGTGTGTGTGTGTGTGTGTGTGTGTGTGTGTGTGTGTGTGTGTGTGTGTGTGTGTGTGTGTGTGTGTGTGTGTGCAGGGACGTGCACAGATAGACTCTAGGTGGAGCTAGAGCACCTGCCCTTTGCCCTCTTGACCAAAAGTGCCCTTTTGAAAAAAGGGCACAGCAGGGGTCTTCAACAGGGGGTCCTCAGAGTTACTACAGGGGGTCCGCCAAATCTTTATGTGATATGATTTTTCTTTTTACCATAACCACTCGAAACCTAGCATCCCTTTTCTGAGGAGAACTTTAGCCAAAAATAGCAGATCTACAAGCCCACAACGCCTCGCGCTGCGAGGCGTTGTGAGCTTGTAGATCGGCTATTTTTGGCAAAGAGGTATAGGTGTAGAGGGAAAAAAGAGCAGACCAAGTAAACAAAAAAAGTATAATTTACTTGAGCACCTGCCCCTCAAAATGTCTGTGCACGCCACTGTGTGTGTGTGTGTGTGTGTGTGTGTGTGTGTGTGTGTGTGTGTGTGTGTGTGTGTGTGTGTGTGTGTGTGTGTGTGTGTGTGTGTGTGTGTGTGTGTGTGTGTGTGTGTGCGCGTACCTTCTTCTCAGCGTGGATGACGTGCAGCACGTGGCCCAGGTAGAGCAGAGTGGGCGTGGCCACACACACTATCTGCAGCGTCCAGTAGCGAACGTGAGAGATGGGGAACGCTCTGTCGTAACACACGTTCTCACAGCCGGGCTGCTGAGTGTTACACACAAAGTCTGACTGCTCATCACCCCACACCTACAGAGGACAGACAGACAGACAGACAGACAGACAGACAGACAGACAGACAGACAGACAGACAGACAGACAGACAAATATGAGAAAGGAAAGGCTAAATCTTAAAGGAGTAGTTCACCTAAAAAAGGTACTTATTTTTCTATCAATTACACACCCCCATGAATCATTGAATTCATGGAGATTTGTTTTGTTTTTTTTGTCTCACTCCTAAGACAATAACTTGATGACCGGCAGCGGTTTCCGGTAGGAGATACAAAGGAGACTCTTTCTGTCTCCTACCGGTCCACTGGTCATCAAATTATTGTCTTAGGCAGGGGTCTTCAACAGGGGGTCCGGGACCCCTAGGGGGTCCTCAGAGCTACTATAGGAGGTCCGCCAAATCTTTGTGTGATAGGATTACATTTGTTTTTTACATTAACCACTTGAACCCTAGAATTCCTTTTTTGAGGGGAACATGCTGCGAGGCGTTGAGAGCTTGTAGATCGGCTATTTTCGGCAAAGAGGCTATAGGTGTAGAGGGAAAAAAGAGCAGACTAAGTAAAAAAAAATGTTTTAATCTGAAACACAATTTTATACAACATAGAGTAGGGGGTCCCTAGCTACTTCATCTCTCTCTCAGCTATAGGGGGTCCTTGGCCTGAAAACGTTGAAGACCCCTGATCTTAGGAATGAAAAAAAAAAAAAAATCTCCATGACTTCAAGTCTCCATGGGGTGACTAATCCATGGGGGAAAAAAAGTTATTTTTTGGGGTGAACTATCCCTTTAACACCCATGTTGGGTCCCTCAGGGCATTGGTTCTCAAAGTGGGGTCCGGGGACCCCCAGGGGTACTTGAGGCGGTTCCAGGGGGTCCCCAGCTAAATGATGGATAGGAACCAAATGGACCCTTATGGGTCTGTAACTCGGTGAGAGTGTAAAAATGGGGTCCATTTGGTTCCATTTGTACACTCTCAGAGTGAAATCAACATTGATTTTACTATATAAATTGGGGTCCCAGAGATAGAAATGCCATTAAATGGGGGTCCGTAGCCTAATGTATGTGAAACTGGGGGTCCTTGAAATTAAAATGGTTGAGAATCACTGTTAGAGAGCCGTAAAAATCTTCTCTTATGGGTTTCAAATGGGGGTCCGTGGGCTAATAATTGTCAATGTGGGGGTCCTTGACATGAAACAGTTTGAGAACCACTGCCTCAGGGCACCTCAGGCTGTCTTCAGTTTTTACTACATTAATTATATTCGCTGATGAAATTGCCGATCTAGAAGCTCATGACGTGAACAAAAGTTGTACGTTGTATATTTAACATTAAAAAAAAAGTACCTTCTCTGCTCCGGCCCCCAGGATCAGGATGCGGAACACGAACAGAACGGTGAGCCAGACCTTCCCGATGACCGTGGAATGAGACTGGACCTTATCGAGTAGACGACCCAGTAGATCCCATTCACCCATGTCTACAACACCTAGAAGAGACAACAGATTTAGCTGGGGACCCCCTTGAACCCACTCAAGGACCCCTGGGGGTCCCCGGATCCCACTTTGAGAGCCACTCCTCTACGGCAAGGGTTCCCAAACTTTTCAGGCCGCGACCCCCCCCAAAATAATCCTATTTGAACTGGGGACCCCCCCAAAATAATCCTATTTGAACTGGGGACCCCCCAAAATAATCCTATTTGAACTGGGGACCCCCAAAATAATCTTATATGAACTGGGGACTCCCCAAAATAATCCTATTTGAACTGGGGACCCCCCAAAATAATCCATCCTATTTGAACTGGGGACCCCCCAAAATAATCCTATTTGAACTGGGGACCCCCAAAATAATCCTATTTGAACTGGGGACCCCCCAAATAATCCTATTTGAACTGGGGACCCCCCAAAATAATCCTATTTGAACTGGGGACCCCCAAAATAATCCTATTTGAACTGGGGACCCCCAAAATAATCCTATTTGAACTGGGGACCCCCCCACCCTGACAAGCACTTGGAATTGTAGGAGTTGAAGCATTACATTTAGTTTGTGTCCACAGATGCAAATTGTGAAACCGTTGCGAGCAGTGTTGATGCTGATTTGGTACCTGGTTAAGTGGTTGCGCGCTATTTTAATGACGTGACGTGCATGTCCAGTGGCGTGCACAGACATTTTGAGGGGCAGGTGCTCAAGTAAATTATACTTTTTTTTGTTTACTTGGTCTGCTCTTTTTTCCCTCTACACCTATACCTCTTTGCCAAAAAATAGCAGATCTACAAGCCCACAACGCCTCGCAGCGCGAGGCGTTGTGAGCTTGTAGATCTGCTATTTTTGGCTAAAGTTCTCCTCAGAAAAGGGATGCTAGGTTTCGAGTGGTTATGGTAAAAAGAAAAATCATATCACACAAAGATTTGGCGGACCCCCTGTAGTAACTCTGAGGACCCCCTAGGGGTCCCGGACCCCCTGTTGAAGACCCCTGCTGTAAACTGGAAAAAAAAACTTTTTTTCTTCTTTTTTTCAAAAGGGCACTTCTGGTCAAGAGGGCAAAGGGCAGGTGCTCTAGCACCACCTAGAGTCTATCTGTGCACGTCCCTGGGCTCATTCTTAATCCTAATTCATGCCGGTGTGACAACCGGCGGTCGGCAGCCTTAATTTGTTAACTTTGTTGAGGTGTGAATTTAAAGTCGTTTTTAAATCTATGCGTGCTCCTGTTCAAATAGGTTCCTTCCTGCACGGCGTACCATGCCTCCCATGAGCAATGCGGCCCTGGTTTGCGAGGCGTTGTGGGCTTGTAGATCAGCTATTTTCACAATATTTATCTGTGGAATTTTACAGGTATTAAAAAGGTCTTAAAAGTCCTTAAATAGTGTCACTTTATATAAATGTGTAGATACCCCGTATACACTTAACCTGTACGTAGGTTTGTTTATTGTTGAGTGAGAAAACAATGTTGCACATTAAGCTGATCACCTGATGATATGGGGGTCCCTGGACCTCTGTTTGGGAACCATTGCTCTACAACAGGGGTTTTCAACCTTTTTCAGGCCAAGGACCCCCTAGCTGGGAGAGAGATGAAGCAGGGACCCCCCCACTACATATTGTATCGAATTTTGTCTCAGATGAAACTTCTATTCATATAGATTTAATAGATAGCTTCACTATTATGACAGCACTATTATTGTGTACAAAGATTTGGCAAAAATGCGTCGCATTGTGAGCAAAAGAGTAAAAGTACAATATCAGCCTCTGAGATGTAGTGGAGTAGAAGTGAAAGTACCGGAAAGTGGAAATACTCCAGTAAAGTAAAAAACACCTCAAAACTGTACTTAAGTACAGTTCTTGAGTAAATGTACTTAGTTGCTTTACACCACTGCTTACAACGCTGTGCTGGATGTGTTGGATGTTGGATGTGTTGGATGAAGGCAGAGCAGCTGCAGCCTGCAGTGAAATCTGCTGAAAGATAAACTCTCCTCTCATTCAAGGCCTGTGTGTGTGTGTGTGTGTGTGTGTGTGTGTGTGTGTGTGTGTGTGTGTGTGTGTGTGTGTGTGTGTGTGTGTGTGTGTGTGTGTGTGTGTGTGTGTGTGTGTGTGTGTGTGTGTGTGTGAGGCAGAGATACAGGCAGCATGTGTTCATAATAATGCGTTGGGAACCAAGGTCTTCACCTCTGACACATCAAACCTCCTCATTTAAATAAAGATGTTTGGGTTGTTCTGTTCTAATCTGCCCGGCAACCGTTACTCGATGAAGAAAATACTCACTCGGTGACTTTTATCAAATCTTTGTTTTGCACAGACTGGTAAAAGTCACTTATTGGTAAAAATTTAAATAATAGCTGTTCAGGTCGCTACATGGCCTTGAGTACATGTACTTAGTTACTTTCCACCACTAGTTTAATGTAATGTCATGGACCCGTTCGTTCCACTGACAGTTTATACACTGATACTGAGCATCAGAACATAGATCTGACAGACCTTTAAAACAGTGGTTCTCAACATGTGGGTCGGGACCCCCAGGGGGGTCCCCACATGATTTTTTTGGGGGGGTCCCCTGATGACAGTAAAGTGAGATTTTAAGGACATTTAAGACCTTTATAAGAAAGGCCATTACTGCTTCAAAAGTAATCAACAAACTATACCATAAAATCACATGAAATATTGGCCAAATTGTCAAATAATAGAAAAAAAGAATTGCAGATCTACAAGCTCACAACGCCTCGCATTTCAGAAGTTGTGAGCTTGTAGATCTGCTATTTTCACAATATTTATCTGTGGAGTCGAATACCTCAACTCCTACAATTCCAAGTGCTTGTCAGGGTGGGGGGTCCCCAGTTCAAATATGATTATTTTGGGGGGTCCCCAGCTCAAATATGATTATTTTGGGGGGTCCCCAGCTCAAATATGATTATTTTGGGGGGGTCATTAATTAAAACTGATCAATAATAGACTGTATATCTTAATAGAATGAATTCAAACTCACCAGACAGACTGTAGGAGGATAGCAGGAGGTGAACAGACTGTAGGAGGAGATAGCAGGAGGTGAACAGACTGTAGGAGGAGATGGCAGGAGGTGAAGGACAGTAAGGTCTTGGATGTTGAACAGACAGAGAGACACAGAGAGAGAGAGAGAGAAAGTGTGTCTCCTTATCGCCAATCCTTCAATCCCTCCTCCAGCTACCTAACACTGTCTGTGACGCTGCTGCTGCTCATAGACAAACCATAGACCAGGGGTTTTCAACAGGGGGTCCGTGACCCCTAGGGGGTCCTCAGAGTTACTACGGGGGGGGGGGGGGCACCTTATCTTTGTGTGATATGATTTTTATGTTTTACATTAACCACTTGAACCCTTAGCATTCCTATTCTGAGAAGAACTTTAGCCAAAGAAATAGCCGATCTACAAGCTCGCAACGAGGCGTTGCGAGCTTGTAGATCGGCTATTTTTTGGGGGCAAAGAGGGGGTCCCTGCTTCATCTCTCTCTCAGCTAGGGGGTCCTTAGCCTGGACACATTGAAGACCCCATGCCATAGACAATCGTTGCTGTCCGGCAGGAACCAGCTAACTCCATTTTGATGCTTTTGAATTCCCCCCCCCCATAAATCAGTGCTATGGAACACCCTTTACTGTCTGTGTGTTGGTTAAAACACATTGAACCAACGAAAAGCATTAAAAAGTGCTTCTAACAAAACCAGCTAACTCCATTGGATCCTCAAACTTTCAGCTAAACCAGCTAACTCCACCGGAGTTAGCTGGTTTAGCTGACTCCAGGCTCCACCCCCTTTTGACCACCAACCTCATTGTGAGCTTGGAGGTCCATTCAGCTGTTCTTATCAATGATGAACAAAACCTCCTAACTTTTTTTTTCATTTCCTGAAAAATGAACATTTTGGAGTTAGCTGGTTCCTGCCGGACAGCAGAGAGATAAAGTACAGTGGTTTTCAACCAGTGGTCCGGGGACCACCAGTGGTCCTTGAGGGAGTTCCAGGGGGTCCCCAGCTAAATGATAGATAGGAACCAAATGGACCCTTATGGGTCTGTAACTCTGAGAGTGTAACAAATGGAACCAAATGGACCCTAACGGGTCCATTTGGTTCCATTTGTTTCAGAGTTAAATTAACATTGATTTTATAATAAAAATTGGGGTCCCAGAGATAGAAATGCCTGATACAATATTTGCCTCTGAGATGTAATGGAGTAGAAGTAAATGTACTGAAAATTCAAAGTACTCCAGTAAAGTAAAAAATACCTCTTTGTACTTGAGTACATTTTCCCACTATTGGCCTAATATAAGTACAGTAAGTTGAGGCGTTGTGGAAACGGTAAACTATCTCCACCCGTTGACCTTGACATTGGGCTTCAGTTCGTCCAGTTTTAACAACAACTTTATAAACATTAGTTTCCGAGATTAGCTTGTTGTGAATGTTTGGTCTGGGCTAGACTTCAAGGGATACATGGGCAACCTTCACTTAATGCGGCCCCCAGGTTAATATCAGAATAGTGATATATTATTGATTTCTGCTGTTATGATTCTAAACGTGTAAACATGACCCGCTTTAATGACTTCAGTCTATATTAGTAGCTTAATGACTAGTATTAACATTCTATTGTCTTTTTTACGTCCAATGTATGTGTGTTTAAGTTCATAAGGTGAACATAAGTATAACTAAATGCATTTGAAATTAAATAGAAATGTCACTTTTCAGGATTCCGATTAAAAAAATAGCAGATCTACAAGCTCAAAACACGTCGCACTGCGACGCGTTTTGAGCTTGTAGATCTGCTATTTTTTGCTACTTTTGTGTGACATAGAATGGCGAAAAAAGTTCAAATACAGAGACATTTAATAATAATAATAATAATAATACATTTTATTTATATGGCGCCTTTCAGGTCACCCAAGGTCGCCTAACAAAACAGAAAAGAAATACAAACAATAAAGCAAGTTTAAAATACACACAAAATACACATAAGGCCTGCATTTAGTGGCCCTCTGCATCGTCGAAGTTGCCCACTCCTGCTTAAAGGGATAGTTCACCCCATGGATAGTTTTTCTATGTATCAGTCACCCCACGGAGACTTGAATTCATGGATTTTAGTTTTAGTTTTTGTCTCATTCCTAAGCCAATCATCTTTTGTCCGGCAGCGGTTCCGGTAGGAGACACGAAGAGTCTCCTTTGTGTCTCCTACCGGAACCGCTGCCTACCGGTCCGCAGAGGTCGGGTTACGAATTAGCAGATCTACAAGCTATAGGCTTCGGAGCTTTTGTCACTGATATAGTAGCAAGATTTGGCTGCGGAATGTGCACGTTGCCAAGGAATTCTTGCGTGGGGCCTTGAACACCGCCTTGAAGCTGCTCGGCGGGGGCGCGGTAACCCCACGGCCCCGCGCCGCCACTTGCCGCATAATTATAACAGCCTGCATCTGGGCTTGCATCTGGGCCGGCCCAGATACGCCTGTTGAGCCGCACGGTTGGCAGAGGGTTAGCAGGTTGCGGCATGTAGTAACGCTGTGATTCATAGAAATCTTCACTACTCTGTAGTTTAGAGTATCCTGCGTACGCTGGGTCTCCAGCCTGGCTCTGTAGTTTAGAGTATCCTGCGTACGCTGGGGCTCCAGAGTAGCCTGCGTACGCTGGGTCTCCAGCCTGGCTCTGTAGTTTAGAGTATCCTGCGTACGCTGGGGCTCCAGAGTAGCCTGCATACGCTGGGTCTTCTGCCTGGCTCTGTAGCGTAGAGTAGCCTGCGTACGCTGGGTCTTCATTCATCAGCTTGGCGGACATAGACAGGGCCTCCATCACCTTGACGTTGAGCTCCGACAGCTCCGAGTGTTTCCTGTCTATGTCCTCCAGCTCCTGGTCAATGAGCGGTCCCATCTGGCCGCAGGCGGCCTCCAGTCGCAGGAACTCCACGTCGGCGTCGTACCGGGCGTCCGTTGGATCGGCGCCCTGGATCATCCGCAGGAGCCGGTCCATCTTCTCCTCATCGACGAACGTAGGCCCTGGGTCGGGCTTGACGACGGACCCCGTCTGAGGAGAACAATCTTCACAGCACTTCTCTGTCTTCGTCGTCTCGGGCTCGGCGGTGAGGTCGGCGCTGACGAAGTTGGACGGGAAGAGCCCGACCCCCCGGTACGTCTCCCCTCTCCACCAGTTGGGGTCGCTGTCGTCCAGGATGGCGATGATCTCCCCGGCCTTGAAGGTGAGCTCGTTGTCCTCGGCCGCCTCAAAGTCGTAGACGGCTCGCATCTTCCTCCGAACGGCCGCCGACGCCTTGTGCATGGAGGAGGAGGAAGAGGACATCAGGCTGGAGGTGGAGCTGGTGGAGGTGGTGACGGGGTAGAGGCCGGACTGAGACCATGTCTTGTGCTGCAGAGACAACTCGATGGCTTTGGCCAGGTCTTCCTCTTCCTTTCTGCTCGCCGAGATGGCAGGAGCTACCGCCGCTGCAGCCGGGCTCGCTTTGGCTTTCTTCTCGGCAGCAGCAGCCGCCTGGGGGGAGGAGGAAGAGGAGGAGCCTTTTGCGACGGGGGGGAAGGTGAATCCCGCCTCGCGTAGATCCTTGATCACGGCGGAGATCAGGCAGAGCTGCGGGTCGTCACGGAACTCCTCGGCCCACTCCACCATCAGCGCCTTCAGTCTCTTGACGACCTTGGGGTTGCCCTTGTTCAAGACGGCGTTGATGTCGTTGGCGAACTCCCTGGAACAGACCTCCAGGTGGAACGCTTTGCCGCAGTTGGCGACGCATGAGGCCAGCAGCGTCAGGGCCTGCGCTGCCACCTGGGGATTCTTATGGTTGACTCTTTTCATGATGGCGCGTAAACATTCCTTGGGCCCGCCGCGCGTCTTGCCCACTTTATCGCAGATGCTCAGGAAGAGGCTCCAGTCCTCTGTCACATTCGTCTTGCTGGTCGCTTGCTCCACATCTTTATCGAATGGGTTTTTCCCAAAGATATTCATGGTTGTGTATGTATCAGAAACCGACTTCTCTTATGTCTTCCTTGGAGCCGTTCGCTCCTTTTGATCTGCCTTCTGTCGACTTAAGTCTAAAGACGTCTTTTACCTTTTATAGACTGATTAGCGCTCTGGTGTGATGTCATACACACAACAATGCATGTCTAACGACGCCGGTTTACGCAAGAGCCTTTGAAGTAGGGTTGCCAACTATCTGACATCCAAATATCTGACCTCCAAATAAGGGACACCTGTCCAGTCGTGTTATTTTTTCCCTTTAAAACCTTTTAGAAATGGGGTGTCTTTGTGATAACGATGAACAGGAAAGGGAAGTATACTACGTCCGTGCCATTTATTCAAGCCGGAACACAATCGATTGATCGATCATTAGAACAAACACGCCTTTCGGCTGCCGTGTTAAGTAACCAGATGGGTGGGCCACAAACGCTTCAGAGATTATACGTCATAAATCAGCCCTGATACAGATGTATGACGTATGGCTCCATATTTGGGCGACATCAGTCATCTATGAAATCATCTGATGCAATGACTCTTTTGGGCAAAGACTTGAAATGTCAGTTGGCGATAAAGAGAGTCTGTGACCGCACGAGACAAAGAGAGAGAGAGAAGAAGATACAGTTCTCTATTATATAATGATTTCATTCCAGCGTCAGCAGGTGACGCTGCCTCTCAGCCAGCTCTCCAATAATGCCTTTCATTCCTTGAAGAGTTTGGTCAACTCTGCAGCCACATCGTCGCTGCAGAGGCTGCAGAAATACTTCCCTGCCGAACCAAAGCCTTCGCTCCAAACAGCCAGTGTGAGCCTGAGGGAGCTGGGAAGCACTCAGCTTGAGGAGCTGGTCAGCAGGTTGATGCCGACACTGAGAGCAAAGGAAGCCCATCACATCCCAGCAGCGTGGCGGACCACCCATGTCTCAGCAGACACCTTCTTCCAGAACAAACATGGCTTTTCATTCAGAACATTAGGTTTATTTGGCTCGCCGACATTCTACAGACAATACCACAGTCCACCAAGTGCTGTCTGCTCAGAACTACAGCGCTTTCCTGTATGGATCCAACATCGTGGATTCAAGACGATGTTGTCGTCCAGGATAAGCCGATTGGGTTCTAGTCGTGATGGTCCTGTAGAGACCCCGTCACTGGACCAAGTGTTGAAACAGAAGAACATTCCAGACAGCCAGCAGGATGGCTTCAAGACAGGCTTCATTGAGGGCTTCCTAAAGTCCCAGGACTTCAGTCGAACACAAACCAGGAGATACAGGCTACTCCTGTTCCTCCTCCTTTGCTTTGGCATCTACAGTCTGTCGACACACATTAAGATAATTTCTTTCGACCATGAAGTAAACACCGCCGAGATCCCAGATGTGACATTCGATCATGTGAAAGGAGTGGATGAAGCAAGGAATGAACTTCAAGATGTTGTGGAGTATCTCAGGAATCCCCACAAATTCTGTAAGCTGGGTGGGAAACTTCCTAAAGGGATTCTCCTGGTTGGCCCTCCGGGTACGGGGAAGACTCTCCTGGCTCGAGCCGTGGCGGGGGAGGCCCGCGTGCCTTTCTACTACGCCTCTGGATCAGAGTTTGATGAGGTGTATGTGGGTGTCGGCGCTAAGCGCATCAGGGGACTCTTTAAAAAGGCAAAAGCTCAATCTCCTTGTGTAATTTTCATTGACGAGTTGGACAGTGTCGGGGGCAAAAGGATTGATTCTCCATCAGAGCCTAGCTTCTCCAGACAAACCATCAACCAGCTGCTGGCAGAGATGGATGGGTTCGTACCAAATGAAGGTATCATTGTTATTGGTGCTACAAACATGGCAGAGCTTTTAGATAAAGCTCTGGTAAGGCCTGGGAGATTTGATGTGCAGGTGACGGTCCCCATCCCTGACGTGAGAGGCCGCACTGACATTCTTAAGTGGTACCTGTCCAAGGTCATAGCAGACCCTAAGGTGGACGCGCATATCATCGCCCGGGGAACCGTGGGCTTCTCTGGCGCCGAGCTGCAGAACCTGGTCAACCAGGCCGCCCTGAAGGCAGCCGCGGAAAATAAGCTGACGGTTACGATGAAGGATCTGGAGTTCGCCAAGGACAGGATCCTCATGGGCCCTGAGAGGAAGAGTGTACAGATCGACAAGAAAAACAAGACCATCACGGCCTACCATGAGTCTGGCCACGCCATCGTCGCCCTCTACACCAAGGATGCAACACCCATCCATAAAGCCACCATCATGCCCCGAGGCCCGACCCTTGGCCACGTGTCTCTGCTCCCAGAGGACGACCGCTGGCACCTGACACGAGCCCAGCTGTTGGCT
Organism: Gymnoscopelus microlampas; assembly: GCF_963454915.1. Taxonomy (NCBI): domain Eukaryota; kingdom Metazoa; phylum Chordata; class Actinopteri; order Myctophiformes; family Myctophidae; genus Gymnoscopelus; species Gymnoscopelus microlampas. Next base: position 49,465,471 of record NC_139953.1, on the reverse strand, counting down.
GATATGGACGTCTGCATGGGAGGTCGTGTGGCTGAAGAGCTTATTTTCGGAGAGGACTACGTCACCACCGGGGCGTCCAGTGACTTTGACGGAGCGACGAAAATCGCAGAGATGATGGTGACCAAAGTCGGAATGAGTGACAAGCTCGGCGTCATGACTTACGCCGACCCGAGCAGGCTGAGCCCCGAGAGGCAAGCCGCCATCGAGCAGGAAGTCAGTATTCTGCTGAAGGATTCGTACGAGCGAGCTAAAAGCATCTTGAAGACGTATAGTAAGGAGCACAAGATGCTAGCCGAAGCCCTGCTAACCCACGAAACTCTAGACGTCAAACAGATCCAGTCGGTGCTCAAAGGCAAGTTGTGAATGTAGTTTCTTGATTCCTTTCCATTTCCCGATCTCACACCAGTTGGGCGGCAGTGGCTCAGGGGTAGAGTGGTCGGTAATGCGGCCCGATAGCAACCGCAAGGTTCCCAGTTCGATCCCGGGCTCCCCCAGAGTTGGTGTTTCGAGGTGTCCTTGGGCAAGACGCTGAACCCTACATTGCCTCCGATGAGTCGGTCGGCGCTAGCTAGCCACCATTTGGTGTGTGAATGTGGGAATGGAGAGGACGCTGGCGTCGACTGTTCGCCACTTCAACTCCCAATGCCCCCCCCCCCACCTGTATGAATGAATGAACCATTGTAAAGTGCTTTGAGCACTAGGAAAAGTGCTATAGAAATGCAATCCATTGTTATTATTATTATTATCCTTCTACTTTAATTGAAATGCCCGCGCTGTGCTGTACGTCCGGGGTTGGCCAGCACACGAGCATTCCACTCCTCCAAACTTGCCACATTCTATTGATCAGTGCTCTGGCTAATGCCTAGGCTTCTTATCATTTCGTGCAGACTTGCCTTTTCAAGGCCGGTTTAAAAACATATGTTTTTCTTTTGTGCCGATAGGATGTTTTATTTCATTTCAGAGTAACATTCCAAGTAACCGGGGATCAGGAACATTATAAAGCAATACGCCACAGGAGGACGCGGTTTACCTTGAGTTAGCCTCGATCTCCAGGCTTTTATTTTTTATTTTTGCTAAAAAGTAAAAGCCTGTACCAGCGCGTTGGTGTACCCGACATAGGAAGTGTTTCATTTCCCTAACCAACCAGAGTGCAGTGGGCGTCGCTCGACTCTCGTAATGTTGTGTTGACGAGGCGGGGGCTGACGGACAGATCGGTGAACCAATGGGATCACACGCATTCTCTCGCCGGAGATGTTAAACCCGCCCCTCTAGGTACGAAAACAGGAGGGCTGGTGCAGCCTAACCTTGAGTAGGCAACCGCTAAAGGGGCGTAGGAACCGTGACCTTGGCTTACTGCTTTTCGGAAACCATTACCAAACATGGCAACATGAATGTCATAGACCAGTGGTTTTCAACCAGTGGTCCGGGGACCACCAGTGGTCCTTGAGGGGGTTCCAGGGGGTCCCCAGCCAAATTAATAATTAGGAACCAAATTGACCCTTATATGTGTGTAACTCTGAGAGTGTACAAATGGACCCTAACGGGTCCACTTGGTTCCATTTGTACACTCTCAGAGTTAAATGAACACTGATGATGATACTACTGTGTAGATTGGGACCCCCAAGGAATCAAAATGGTTGAGTCCCTGGCATATCTTTTCAAATGGGGGTCCCTGGGCTAATATGTGTCAATTTGGGGGTCCTTGACGCAAAAAAGGTTGAAAACCACTGTCATAGACCATTGGTTCTCAAACCTTCATGTCAAGGACACCCAACTTGACACGTATTAGCCCACGGACCCCCATTTGAAAAGATATGCCAGGGACTCCCTTAAGAGAAGATTTTTACGTCTCTTGCATAGATTTTCAACCATTTTAATTTCAAGCATCCCCAGTTTGACATGCATTAGGGCTACGGACCCCCATTTAATGGCATTTCTATCTCTGGTACCCCAATTTATATTGTAAAATCAATGTTAATGTAACTCTGAGAGTGTACAAATGGAACCAAATGGCCCCGTTATGGTCCATTTGGTTCCATTTGTACCCTCTCAGAGTTACAGACCTGTAAGGGTTCATTTGGTTCCATTTGTACACTCTCAGAGTTACAGACCCATAAGGGTCCATTTGGTCCCTCCTAATTATCCATCATTTAGCTGGGGACCCCCTGGAACTCCCTCAAGGACCCCTGGGGGTCCCCGGACCCCACTTTGAGAACCAATGTCATAGACGTATTCCAATTAAAAATACCACTGCTCGCCGTTAACTAAGAACCTTTTCTTTTAGTTTTGTGTGTTGTGTTTTCTTGTTGTTTCCTTTGTGCAGCACATTGTACTTTGTGATATAGGCATAAATGAATATTCAGTTGTCCAGAGCCGCCAATCTAACTGATATGCCCATAAATGGGCATGACAATATGGGCATATACTAATGACATCAATAATCTCCATATATGGGAATAAAAGGTACAAGGACTGACAGATACAGAGATCTCCATATATGGGCATAAAAAGGACACATTCTTTTTGCCAGACCCAAGGGGTCTGTCTGGCTTACATGAGGCTCTGTACCTGTTCCATACATGGGCATGCCCCCTTTGTCCTTAGGTCCCAGCCAGAAAAGTCTGTCCCCCTTTCGTCCATACATGGGCATAGACACAGGCTGACACGTCACATGTGAAGTCCGGCTTAGCCTGGCTCTGGCAGAACCAGGTCTCCTGGTCTTGTTTATTTATGTTTTTCAATTTCATATTTGATTTTATATTCATATTATTTTATAAATGAGGGGCCAAATACATTTCAAATGACATTTAAGGCCCAATACTTCTACAAATGCTACAAATTGAAACTAAAGTCATCCAGTCATTTTGGGTTTATTTATGTCTGATAATGATCTACCTGCATGTTCAAATCATCATACATATATACTTCAAACCATTTTCCAAAGCATACCTTTATTTTCTATTATATTTTTTTTGGAAGAAATGAAAACTGTGAATTTAACATTGAGCTGCCCTCATGGTTTAGGACCGTTTTGATTTGATGATATTTATATAAAAAGATAAGTAAAACTATAAACAAAACAAGACAACAAAAGACATGGAACTAGAAAAAGTGCTCCTCGGAGCACAGATCTCCGACAGGATGGGTAGGTTAGTGTGGGCCAACAATGTTCGCAATGCACCAATCAGGCTGGAATGTGAAAAATCTTGGTCACTTGACTAAAGAGATTATATTTACCGATGTGCGTGATGTTTGGACAACATTTGTAGGAGTAATATATTGTAGCGGCCCTTCTACGGATTGTGTGTATTGCACTTAAGAGGTTGTCAGCCAATGATAGGGTCTTCCCTCTTCCGGGACTAGTAGAGGAAGTGACGTGACCATGTTGTTGTCTCTGCCTAGAGAGAAACAAGTGGCTATGTTAGCCTTGGATGTACTGTGAGATATCATAATAAAGAAGGAACCTAAACGGTGGATTACGTCTCAGCCTCCACTTCCTGGGATCGTTACACTATATATATTTTTTGGCAAAAATTGGCCTCCCGGTGGCGCTATAATAGGGCAATGCTGAAAGGGTGGCATTTGTTCCTCAACACTACGTTGAGGAACAAATGCGTGAATGTGCGCGCAATCGGATGTTGTGTTCATGATTTGCGGCATTTTGTTCAAAACGGGCCACTCCTGCAAACTTTAGATGTCAATTTTAGCCAACCAGGATGGAATATGAAAAACTAAACAGATCCGTTTTGATCACATGACTATAGAGATCATGTATTGTAATTGTATTGCTAAGCACTTTGTAAACCTGTTTTTGAAAAGTGCTATATAAATAAAGTTTATTATTTATTATTATGTGTACCGATTTACGTGAAATTTGGATACAATCTAAAGGCTTAATGTTTTACATAAGTCGACCTCCTGGTGGCGCTATAAAAGGCAAATGTGAAAAATGCAGGGCAAAGGTTTTTCCTTGGCCTCTAGAGAGAGTGCATTCAAAGTTTTACTCATATCAGTGCAGTTATAGGTAAAAACACATCGGCCTGTTATAGCGCCACCATGAGGCTGATTTGAACATTTTCAAGTGGCATTTCTTCCTCGGCCTAGTGGGAATGTGCGTGTGAAATGTCACGGATATTGCATGATGCGTTCATGATTTGAGGCATTTTGTTCAAAACGGAGCACTCCTGCAAACTTTGGAAGCCGTTCTTAGCCAATCAGGATGGAATATGAAAAATCTGAATGACCCTTTTCGTTTAATTACTATAGAGATACTGTGTACCGATTTGTGTGACGATTGGACAAAATCTGTAGGAGTACTGTTAAAAAATGTGTTTTGCAAAAAGTGGCCTCCTGGTGGCGCTATAACAGGCCCATGTGAAAAAAAATGTCCAGAGGTTCTGAATTGGCATCCAGGGAGTGTGTGTGCACAGTTTCGCTGGGATCAAGCCAACGGCGCCGGAGATTAGCTGTTCACAGACGGACGGGGCGACGGACACACACGCACACACACACACACACGCACACGCACACGCACACGCACACGCACACGCGCACGCGCACACACACTGCACACGCACACAGACACGCACGCACGCACGCACGCACGCACGCACGCACGCACGCACGCACGCGCGCGCACGCGCACACACACACACACACACACACACACACACACACACACACACACACACACACACACACACACACACACACACACACACACACAGACTGACAGGGAGCACGGGCCCGACTCTACGCGTGGCCAGCTCATTGGATGTGGCTCGGCAGTGGGCCCGCCTCTACGACCAAACGTCCAACGCTATTGGACACCAAACCGGAAACAGGAATACAAACCACAAACTCGGGAGGAACGCGCCGCGCCATATTCAACTTCTCACTCAGTTCAAATCTCTTCCTGACTCTCTCACTGACAGCAGCAGCAGCGAAAATAAACACGGAACATCCTGACAGAGGATAAAGGTAGGATAAAAACAAACACACTATATTACATGTTACACACAATACAGTTGTTTAGGTTCAAAGTAATGTACAGAACGCCGGAACATAAATGAGTTTCAAATACATGTCGGCAGCGCCTGCTTGTTGTAGCTTATGGTGCACCTTAGCATCTTAGCTAACATTAGCCCGGGGCTAGCTGTGTTGTTGGGACCTCACTCACTCTCTCTATAGTGGAGAGCAGTGGTGGAAAACGTAGAAATACTCTGGTACAAGTAAAAGTCCGGAGTGAAAAATGTACTTGAGTAAAAGTACAAAAATATTGGTATGAAAATGTACTTAAAGTACCAAAAGTAGAAAGTAACTCAATATTTAGAATGTCCCATTTCACAAGTTTTCAAATGTATACAAAATATTTTTTGAAATATATACAAGCTCAAAATGTGTTGCATTGTGAGCTTGTAGATCTGCTATTTTCAAAAGGCCAAAATGGTTATAGGGCTGTAGTGGGCTAATGTATGTTTTGTAATAATACTCAAAATCTACAAAGTAACTACAGTACTTAAGTAACTGTACTTAGTTACTTTGCACCACTGTAGTATGTGACGACATAGTTTATTGGTGTGTTTGAGCTGTTTTCTTTCTGAGCTCTATGCTGTTATATTTGTGTGAAGTAGGAGTCATTTTATTAATGTATTTAAGTTAAAAAGTACAGCTTCCCTTGGCTTTTCATTCACCAGATATGTTAGCCCCTTGAATCCTCACATTGAAGCTCACATTGTGAGCTTGTAGATCTGCAATTTTTGCTTAACAGCGGCCTATTATGACATGCTACAGAATAGGGACGCCAGGGTTCATTTGGTCAATAAGCAAAAATGTCTAGGAGATGTTTATCAAATTAGTTTAGTAGTTAATTAAATTAATTATCACACATTATAACAATGCCTATAACAATGTAAACTGTAAAAACAGACACATGTTGAATATCTCTGCATTACTGCAGTGCCAGTTTTCAGAAAGGGTTTTTGGATCTGCTCTGAATTGTAGTCATTTTAAAATCTTTGCACAAACTGATTGTGATTAAACAATACAATTCAACCATTGCTTGTCATGTAGCTACAATCCATTTACACATTGTATATTTGTCTATAAAGCCTGCATGCCTCCAGGGCAATACAAGTCAGGTGGGCACTAGGTACGACTGGGCACCTGGACATCCGGGCACTAGGGACATGTGGACACCAAAAAATGGTCAAATGATCAATGTTAAGATAGAGAAAACATAGCTAAACAGTACACTATAAATGATAGAAGAAAATATAGTAGCCTACTGTTAAAAAAATAGAACTGTACACCAGGGGTCTTCAACAGGGAATCCGGGTCCCCTAGGGGGTCCTCAGGGTTACTACAGGGGGTCCACCATATCTTTGTGTGGTGGGAACATTACCCGAAAATAGCCGCTCTTCAAGCACACAACGCCTCGCGCTGTGAGGCGTTGTGATCTTGTAGATCGGCTATTTTCCGAGAGTCTGAGTCGGGGAAAAGACCAGACCAAGTACAGAGCCAATAGTCAAGTTGAGGGTTTAAAAGTTAACCATCTGAAAATACACATTAACTTGAATCCAATTATCTATGAAATCTACGAAAAGGTTTAATCTGTGACACAATTGTAGTTTTTTTTAACAGTAAGCTGCTATTTCTCGGTTTCCCTCTCATTTTATAGTTAACTGTTCTATTTTTTTTAACTGTAGGCTACTATATTTTCTTCTATCATTCATAGTGTACTGTTTAGCTATGTTTTCTCTATGTTCTGATCTGATGTATGATCTTAACATTGATCAATTGACCATTGTTTGGCATTTCCCCATTTTTTAACGGTACTTATTTTTTTGGCAAATACACTCTTATATTGTACTTTGAAACATCGTTATAATGTGCTTTTGACCTCAGTGCAATTTTGGGAAATACATTCTTATATTGTACTTTTGACCTCGTTGTTTTGTCGTGTTTGGGGACTTAAAGTGCAGTGGGTTAAATATCACTTACAACAACAAAGCAGCATGATATGTAACAAAGCAGCATGCTGGCAAAAGCGATTTAACACTATTGTCTCTCTAGGTCGTCCTAGAACGAGCCCTGAGGCGGTGTCTCCGGTCATCTCCATCCTCCATACATCCGGCGAGTCGCCGGTACTTTCCACACCCTGACTGGACCACGGGAGGGGAGGGAAGGGGAGCGGAGGGGCGATTCCCGGTGGCCTGCCCCCATAGTGGCCTGCCTGGCTGCCAGTCAAAAATAAGAGAACCCGCCCGAAGTCAGTCACACGGAAAGCAGCGTGGTCTGTGAGGAGAGGGGTTAGGGATCTTTGAAAATGACAGTAATCAAAGTTTTTTAGAAGAACCAATACGTGATTGGTTCGTTTCACTTTCCACCCCGCCACAAGACCAGTGGCCTCTGAGGAAGAGGCGGAGAGAGGAGCAGAATGGAACAGATTGATTCATTGACAACAAACTTAAACCAACGGTACGTTACCATGGTTCCCAGCCCCAATCCCACTGCGAAGAAGAGGAAAGGTGGAGCTGAAAGGGTGAGAGAGATAAAAAAAAGGGCCCTTGATCAGAATGCGGCCAAATATCATAGAGTGGATGATATGTTCAAAGCCCACAGCATGAAGTCAAAGAAAGATGCTGCAACAACAAGTAAGTTAACTTAACCCATTAAGACCGGGAACGCATCTGTGTCATTTTCAGATTTGTGTGTCCACAACTACTCTAAACCCTATTCATAGTTAGTCTATAATAAGTTCCAATAACCAGCCCAGTAGACATTGTAAAATGGAATAAGTTGCTTAATATTGTTCTATATTTCCTATGTAAAGGTGGATATAATACCAGAGCTGCTGCTTCAGCAGGAGAGTCCAGTGCTAGCTCAGAGGAACTGGCAGGTACAGAGCAAACACTCTACAGTACGACAAGTACTGTAGAGTGCATTTTTTGCATTTGCAGAATGCATTTTTTCCCTCCCTTTTCTGCCCTTAAAATGCACTGTTTTGCCCCTGAAAAGAAGTTGTCACTACACACCCCCGTTTTTCCCTTCAACAGACATCCATATACATGATAACAAAAGAATGTGTGTTGAATAAGGTGTCAGACTCATTATGAGGCGAAAGGTGATTTGACCAGTTGCTCAAATTAATTAGCATCATAAAAGCAGTGATCATCAAAATAATTCAGCATTTTAAATGCCCTTCTTTGTCCCTCTTATTGCCCTGGGAATCCCCTGAAAATGTACTGTCTTGGCGATGGCAGGACATGTGAAGTTTTGAAGTGGCACATCTGTACATTCATTGTATAATGCTGGGTTTACACTGGAAAGTCCCTACACCACACCACATTTATACAGTTTGCTGTGAATATTGTCTTTTTATTTGTATACATTTTGCGCTGGATTTGCTGTGATTTGTACTCACTTTGTTGTGTTTTGCATTGGTTTTGCTTTGATTTGTTTACATTTGTTGTTAATAATCAGTTTTATTAACAACATCCATGTGGTTCCATTTTTACACTCTGAGTTTACAGACCTTTAAGGGTCCATTTGGGTTCATAATGACTTCTTGTGTTAATGTAATGACACCATTTCTTCCTGTTCAGCAGCTCTACCAGCAGGTGGTGATGATTCCGGTATAGCGGTGCAGGCAGACCCCATTCTACCCAGTGACAGCTCAGAGGAACCCACAGGTACGTAGGAACCAGTGTTTCGTAGTATGCTTATGCTAACCCCCAAAGTATAAGCAGTATGCTTATACTTTGGGGGTTAATGGTGGATAGACTGAATGTGTAAGGATCCCCAAAATATAGGCTACATTTACTAACCACTGCTATTAACTTGAACTTCATGATACAATGATACAATTGTCATGTAAATCAATATAATTCATCTAACATATTCTTCATACTCACTGTAAGCATAATATGAAATGTAACAATCAATTACAGTAACATTTAGTAAAGTATTAATGTTCACAAAAGAAAACATACATATACGGGAAGTATATGATTCTCCTCAAGTTAACCACTTGAACCCCTGCAAACTTATTCTGGGGGAACCATCCAAAAATAGCCAATCTACAAGCTCAGAAGTGTTGAGAGTTTGTAGATCGGCTAGATAGGTGTAAAGTGATAAAAGAGCGTACCAAGGCTACAGTTCTAAGGTGCGTTTTAATACTAATTATAGAGGGTTTAAGTGGTTCAGATTAAACTAGTAGGCTATGTTTCCTAAATCATATTGAATTGCATGCTTTGAAAAATAAAAGGACAAACGATCAAGCTCTGAAGATCAAGCCTAGTTTTGTATACATTCATTTGAATAGATCACTCTAACGTGCGCAGTAGACTACCAAACGTTCATTACATTCAAGCGGCATCTCCGCGACGCTCAATATTGTACTTACTGTACTTACTGTACTTAATGTACACGGCACAAGCATTTTGCGCTGGATTTGCTGTGATTTGTACTCAATTTGTTGTGTTTTGCATTGGTTTTGCTGTGATGTGTTTACATTTGTTATTAATAAGCAGTTTTATTAACAACGTCCATGTGGTTCCATTTTTACACTCTGAGTTTACAGACCTTTAAGGGTCCATTTGGGTTCATAATTACTTGTGTTAATGTAATCTTGACACCATTTCTTCCTGTTCAGCAGCTCTACCAGCAGGTGGCGATGATTCCGGGATAGAGGTGCAGGCAGAGACCACTCTACCCAGTGACAGCTCAGAGGAACCCACAGGTACATGGGAACCAGTGTTGCCAAATGTTGAGAGAGAAATAAGCAACCAGGAGCCCATTTCACAAAGGCAGAATCGTATAGCTTGTAGATCAGCTATTTTTGAGAGCCACTGTTCTAAATCCCCAAAATGACACAGATGCTTTCCTGGTGCTAATGGGTTAAATATGAGTGATGTCTGAAGTGTGTGTTCACGATTGTGTTTACAATTTATCAGACTCTCTTAATGCAGAGTGATTTACAGTAAGCAAGGTAAACACGAGGTAATGCATCAAATACATAGACATAGTCATCTAGGACCACAGGTAAATCAATAACCTATCATCAGTCTATACAGTATGATATCAATAAATAATTAATCTGGATGCCAGGTCAACAAATGAACCTGTCATCTGTCTACATGACATGCTATCTAAATGACATTAGTCTGTGTTCACTTACCGTAGTTAGCCCTGTGTGGAACTTCCTCCTCTATAGCTTCACAGCTATAGAGGAGGATGATGTTTCAAACACAGCTTTATGTATAACTAACCACTATGAACACAACTTAAACTACTTCCATTTTATACACTTCTGCCGCTTGTTAGTGTGTTCATCTGGTTGTGCTGTTCTCATGTGGAAATGTTTTGTGCCAGGGACCCCCAGAAGAGAAGATTTGTTTAAAGAAATTCTAAAATGATTATCTAATGAATGTGTGAGATGTATAAAGTATGAAACAGCTGAATACAAACATATTTGATGACAATAGTATATATTTATGTTCTTTCATAATTACTACTTGTGTTAATGTAATGATGACAGCTCTACCAGCAGTTGGCGATGATTCTGGGATAGAAGTGCAGGCAGAGACCACTCTACCCAGTGACAGCTCAGAGGAACCCACAGGTACATGGGAACCAGTGTTGCCAAATGTTGGAAGAGAAATAAGCAACCAGGGACCCGTTTCACAAAGGCAGAATTAAATCATCCTTGATGTAAAGCCAAATCCAGGTTTGACAAGTCTGCTCAGTACAGCCTGGTTTATTCTGTTCCACGAACGCCAAGCCAGGTTGAGAAGGAGCGACTTTGTGGAGCCAGGATGGTCAAGCCAGGCTGAATGCACGTTCACATATTTCTTTAAAAGACCATGAGGTTGAGCACAGATTTACTGATCTTGAAATGGAGAAGAAGCGTTTTAATACGATGAAGTAAGCTTAAAAAATAAATCCTGCTGCTGTAATACAACTGAGACTGAGAGAATACTTTGGGGGTTAATGGTGGATAGACTGAATGTGTAAGGATCCCCAAAATATAGGCTGCATTTACTAACCACTGTATTAACTTGAACTTCATGATACAATGATACAATTGTCATATAAATAAATATAATTCATTTAACATAATTCTTCATACTCACTGTAAGCATAATATGAAATGTAACAATCAATTACAGTAACATTTAGTAAAGTATTAATGTTCACAAAAGAAAACATACGGGAAGTATTTGATTCTCCTCAAGTTAACCACTTGAACCCCTGCAAACTTATTCTGGGGGAACCATCCAAAGATTGCCAATCTACAAGCTCAGAAGTGTTGTGAGTTTGTAGATTGGCTGTAGGTGTAAAGTTATAAAAGAGCGTACCAAGGCTATAGTTATAAGGTGCGTTTTAATACTAATTATAGAGGGTTTAAGTGGTTCAGATTAAACTAGTAGGCTATGTTTCCTAAATCATATTGAATTGCATGCTTTGAAAAATAAAAGGACAAACGATCAAGCTCTGAAGATCAAGCCTAGTTTTGTATACATTAATTTGAATATATCACTCCAACGTGCACAGTAGACTACTACTTTTAACGTTCATTACATTCAAGCGGCATCTCCGCAACGCTTGGCTCAATATTGTACTTACTGTACATACTTACTGTACTTACTGTACTTAATGTACAAGGCACGAGCATGCATTCATTTGTGTCTCCCCGTTGTTAAGTCAATCCAAATGAACTAAAGTAATCCAATAACTTGTCAGGATAGATCAATAAAGAATCCATAGTCCAGGCAATAATCTGACAGAAGCTAATCCACAACTCAGCAGCGAAAATAAAAATGTTACTGGTTTAATGACTCATTGATAGATAATCCTGTGTGTAGCCTAACTCCAGTTATATATTCCACAAATAGGCCTACAGGCATAGCAAAATAGATCACCTATAAATATGGTTTCACATAGTCTGACTTCACAAATAATTAGTATAAAAAATGATGATGGTCACAATGTGTTAATAGCATTTTTAAAATCTTTCAAAAATAGTATAAGATTGACATAGTTAGGCAAGAAGCAATGACCTCCACCTATATGTCCTTACATTACAAAGTAGTGTCAATGAACAGAGTCTGCTGCTCATACCTGTGGATTTGAGACGAGATACTAACCACTGTTCTATGGAAACAGGAGATATTGTGGGTGCTGGGCTGCTGTATGGAAACCCAGTTTAAGATTGACTATGTGTGAGATTTATAAAGTATGAAACGGCTGAATACAAATGTATTTGATGACAATAGTATATATTTATGTTCTTTCATAATGACTACTTGTGTTAATGTAATGATGACACAATATATTCCTGTTCAGCAGCTCTACCAGCAGGTGGCGCTGATTCCGGGGGAGAGGTGCAGGCAGAGACCACTCTACCAAGTGACAGCTCAGAGGAACTCATAGGTGAATGGGAACCAGTGTTGCCTTATTTAATTCTGGGGGGGGCTGCACGAGAAAAAACGCTGTTAGGTGAAGCCCCCAAGGTTGGTGCCCTGTCCTGCGCTGCTTTTATCCGCCAGATTGGGACGTTCACGGCATATTTTGCACCATTACGGTGCGTTCATCATCGGTGACGAGTGCCTCTAACAGCCGCTGCTGGCTGCCAGCACGCAGCGAGGCGATGCGAGGCAAACACTCACATAATCACGTGCAGCATGCGTCCCCTCCCCCTGCGCCTTATGGCTGTACATGGGGCCGACGCATGCTTCAGCGTGATTGTGTGAGTGTGGCTTCAGGAAGTAAATTCCTAGCCTCGATCTCCAGGCTTTTATTTTTTAGTTTTGCTAAAATATAAAAGCTTGGAAATTCCTGTCCCAGCTGTTGGTACGCGAAAGCGCCTCGCGTCGTCTGATGTGCCGCGCATTATTTATTTTGGGTGCACATGTGCACCTGTTATATGCACCCCTGTCTATAGTCATGTGATCAACACGGATCTGTCCGATTTTTCATATTCCATCCTGATTATATTGGCTTCCAAAGTTTGCAGGATTGCTTCGTTTGGAACAAAATGCCTCAACTCATGAACACAGCATTCGATTTCCACATTTCCAACATTTTGCACACACATTCCCTCTAGGTTGAGGAAGAAATGCCACCCTTTTAACCTTGGCGTGTTATAGCGCCACCAGCAGGTCTAATTTACCGAAAAACGTTTTTGGAACAAAATGCCTCAAATAATGAATGCAGTGTCCGATTGCCTTGAAAGGCCTCAGGATGAATGGCACCCTTTTCATATTGGTCTATTATAGCGCCACCAGGAGGCCACAAAAACCTACCATACCTTGCGGAGACCTGTGCTCCGATGAGCACTTAGTTTGTATACTTTTTGCGCTGGATTTGCTGTGATTTGTACTCAATGTGTTGGGTTTTGCATTGGTTTCGCTGTGATTTGTTTACATTTGTTATTAATAAGCAGTTTTATTAACAACCTCCATTTGGTTCAATTTTTACACTCTGAGTGTACAGACCTTTAACACATCATTGAACGCCAGAGGTTAATCTCATAATGTACTTACCAGTGCCAAGTGTTTATTGTTGTTTTTTTGTTTTCTTCATGTCGCCATAGACCCCGCTAAACACGGTAAAAAAACGTGTTCATTTGGTTCGACACAAACACGGGATCCGTGTGAAGTAAACAGTGAAAACTGCGATCCTATCCGTTCCGCCATTTTGAAGTTACAGCCGTTAACGTTAGAGCGAGCGATGCGGTGAGAAAAACCACAGCCGAGATAACCGACTCCAAAGTTGATGCCTAGACAGGAAACGGATGGGAACGAAACAACCGGAACCAGTTTTATTTCGTTTCCGGTCGGCCCCCGGAACCGGAACGGGTAAAAAAAAAAATCCGGAAAGTGCACTTTTTCGAATTAACATGGGTTTTTCAGTTCGCGTAGATCTACACGATTGGCAGTCAATGTGTTAAGGGTCCATTTGGGTTCATAATGACTTCCTGTGTTAATGTAATGATGACGCCATTTTTTCCTGTTCAGCAGCTTTACCAGCAGGTGGCGATGATTCCGGTATAGAGGTGCAGGCAGAGCCCACTCTACCCAGTGACGCGTTATTATGAATCCCACGCCGCGTCCTGGATTTAGACCCGCCTTACGTGTCTGATGGGCTCCCCGGCAGGCATAGTTTTACTGAGGTTGGGGTTAGGGTTAGGTTTAGGCATAGTCTTACTGAGGTTAGGGTTAGGGTTAGGGTTAGGTTTAGGCATAGTTTTACTGAGGTTAGGGTTAGGGTTAAGGTTAGGTATAGGCATAGTAGCAAAAACGAGAACTGTCAATCACAGCGACTACTGACCAATCACAGCGCCCGCTCAGCGGGTTTGCCACGACGCGGTGTGGGAATCATAATAACGCCCCAGTGACAGCTCAGAGGAACCCACAGGTACATGGGAACCAGTGTTGCCAAATGTTGGGAGAGAAATAAGCAACCAGGGGCCCATTTCACAAAGGCAGAATTGTAGAGCTTGTAGATCAACTATTTTATAGAGCAACTGTTCTAAATCCCCAAAATGACACAGATGCTTTCCTGGTGCTAATGGGTTAAATATGTGTGATGTCTGGAGTGTGTGTTCACCATTGTGTTTAGAAATGATCAGACTCTCTTAATCAGATTGATTTACAGTAAGCAAGGTAAACACGAGGTAATACATCAAATGCATAGAAATGGAAATCTCTCTAATCTACAGTAGATCGGCTATTTTCACAATGTTTAGCTGTGGAACCGAGTCTAACAAAATGTAATGCCTTAATAATAATAATAATAATAAACTTTATTTGTAGAGCACCTTTCATGACATGAAATGCAGCGCAAAGTGCTTTACAGAGCAAGAATACAATTACAGTTACAACCAATTTAACAATAAAGCAAACAAATATAAAATAAAATAAAATAAAAGCAAAAGCATAAAACAACATTAAAATAGGCAATACAGTGAGGACTTAAAAATCAACCAAAGAATCAGCTAAAAGCAAGAGTGAAGAAATAGATAGCTTAGAGCTGTGCTCTAAGCTATCGACAGAGGCTGCCTGTCTTAGGTTTAATGGGAGTTTATTCCACGCTGTCGGTCCGTAAAAGCAGAATGCTGCTTCACCGTATTTTTTATACGTCATTGTAGGCACCTCGAGCAGGTCAGCACTTGAAGACCTGAGGGGCCGGTTTGGAACATATCTCTCTTAAGCCCTCAACTCCAACAATTTTAAGTGCTTGTCAGGATGGGGGGGGTCCCCAGTTTAAATATGATTATTTTGTGGGGTCACGGCCTGAAAAGGTCAAGAACCACTGGTCTACATTACATAGTTAGGCAAGAAGCAATGACCTCCACCTATGTCCTTGCATTACAAAGGAGTGTCAATGAACAGAGTCTGCTGCTCATACCTGTGGATTTGAGACGAGATACTAACTACTGTTCTATGGAAACAGGAGATATTGTGGGTGCTGGGCTGCTGTATAGAAACCCAACATAAGATTGACTAATGAATGTGTGAGATTTATGAAACAGAAAGTATGAAACAGCTGAATACAAACATATCTGATGACAATAGTATATATTTATGTTATTTCATAATGACTTCTTGTGTTAATATAATGATGACACAATATCTTCTTGTTCAGCAGCTCTGCCAGCAGGTGGCGCTGATTTCGGGGGAGAGGTGCAGGCAGAGGCCACTCTACCCAGTGACAGCTCAGAGGAACCCACAGGTGCATGGGAACCAGTGTTGCCTTATTTAATTCTGCTTTCGTGAAATAGGCCGCTGGGACCCGTTTCACAAAGACAGAATTAAATCATCCTGGACGTAAAGCCAAATCCAGGTTTGACAAAGTCTGCTCAGTGCAGCCTGGTTTATTCTGTTCCACGAACCAGGCTGAGAAGGAGCGACTTTGTGGAGCCAGGATGGTCAAGCCAGGCTGAATGCTTAGTACCAGGGACCCCTAGAAGAGAAGATTTGTGTTTAAAAAAGATTTTTCAAAGATTTTTCCAACACTTTCAAGATTTTTCAAAAATAGCAGATCTACAAGCTCGGCAGCGCTGCACGATGCCAAGCTTGTAGATCTGCTATTTTTGAAAACCACTGTTCTAAATCTTAAGAGTTTTCTGAAAAATGTATGTTGCTGTGTGTGTGTGTGTGTGTGTGTGTGTGTGTGTGTGTGTGTGTGTGTGTGTGTGTGTTCACAACAACTCTTCATTGTGCTAGTCTATAATAAGTTCCATTAACCAGCCCAGTAGACATTGTAAAATGGAATTTGTTGCTTCATATTGTTCTATGTTTCCTGTGTAAAGGTGGATATAATACCAGCGCTGCTGCTTCAGCGGGAGAGCCCAGTGCTAGCTCAGAGGAACTGGCAGGTACTGTACAGAGCAGATTTTTGCAAAACATTTATTTTGATATTACTCCTACAGATTTTGTCAACACTGATCTGTCCGATTTTCCATATTCCGTCCTGATTAGATTGGCTTCTAAAGTTTGCAGGATTGTTTTGTTTGGAACAAAATTCCTCAAATCTTGAGGAATTAAATGCTATCTTTGTGGAGCCAGGATGGTCAAGCCAGGCTGAATGAGTGTTCATGTATTTCTTGAGGTCGAGCACAGATTTACTGATCCTGAAATGGAGAAGAAGCACTTTAATTCGAGGAAGTAAAGCTTAAAAAATAAATCCTGCTGCTGTAATACAACTGAGACTGAGAGAATACTTTGGGGGTTAATGGTGGATAGACTGAATGTGTAAGTACCCCCAAAATATAGGCTACATTGGGGGGCCTGTTCATGCGCTGTGCCTACCGGCCTGGCTTTGACTTGTTCTGCCTGTGTGTGTGTGTGTGTGTGTGTACGTGTGTACGGATCTGCACGTGCAAACAAACGCACACATGTAACATAATGACGATCTGTTTCTGCAGCATGTAGTACGATGCAAGCGAATGATGTTGGTGTTGGGTTTCTCCGTGACATGATGATTAGTTTGAATAAGAAAATAGTGCTTCTCCAGTCAACGTGTTGTTCGTAGCATGAGTTTTAGTCAACACAACAGTGGAATGCTTATGGCACCTCAGCGTGAGGAGATTAGTAAAAGGGGAGGGGCATGCATGAGGAAAAGGACAGATCTTCAAGCTCACAGTGCGTCGCTCGCAGATCTGTTTAGTAAAATGGTGACGATAATGACATTGGATCACATGCGGAAGTAAACAATATGGGGAAAGATTGCAAACATTTTGTGATTATTAGAAGTGGAGACACATGTAAAGGCTGAAACTAAAGTAGATGATGCTGTAGCCAGAGCATGATTTTTGTAGCAAGTAGGGAGAGAATTGGAGAACTGCTTTGGCACTGATCCATGCAAGGACTAAGTTCCTAGCTAGGATAGCTAAATTCCTTGATAAATCCACCATGAGGACACTGGTCTCAGCATTAGTCCAATGCCATTTTGATTACACCTGTCTAACATGGTACAGTGGTATATCTAAAAAAACAAAAGACAAACTACAGACGGCACAAAATAAATTAATGAGGGAAGTCCTTTATCTCTCTCCAAGAAGCCACATTGGCCAAAACCAGTTTAAAGAATTAAATTGGCTCCCCGTAGAAGACAGAATAAAACAACTGAGACTTATAATGGTCTATAACATTTTAAAAGACCAATGTCCAAATTATTTTAAAGGTTATTTTCAGAACGTTAGTTACTACCATAGTGTGAATACAAGGGCCAGTGTAGCAGATCTTAAACAACCAACCAAATTAAAAAACAAGGTAGGTAAGAGCTCATTCCAATACACAGGGGCGGAGGAGTGGAACACAGTCCAACACGAAATAAAATTTGCCCAGTCACTAAATAGTTTTAAAAATATGTTGAAAAATTGGCTGATGGGCAAATTAAATTAGAGTCAGGGACCCCTGTTGGTCTGCATTGGTCTTGTTGTATGACTGGTATTGGATGCGATAAATGTAATGTTCTATTTATTTATTTATTGGTCTATTGTGCTTTGTTTTTTTTATGAATGCCTATGGTGTTGAGTGCTGTTGTTGCAATGATTTTAATTTAGTTAAGGTAAAATGGCAAATGTGTTGATAGTTAGAAACCATGATGTAATCATTTATGTGGGACCTCAACGGAAATAAGTCCTTGGACTTTTTGTGATATCCTGATATATACTGTACTGTGCAGTGTGCACCTCGGTGAATTTGTACCATAAATTATCAAATCAAATCAAATCTATACCTAGTTTTTGTACAGGCTTGCTTGAATTAGGTAGCAGGATGATGACACAATTTCCTCCTGTTCTTGACCCAGTGACAACTCAGAGGAACCCACAGGTACATGGGAACCAGTGTTGCCAAATGTTGGGAGAGAAATAAGCAATGAAAACAAGCCTGTTTGGATCTTCACCCTCTGCAATAGCTTCAAAGCTTTAGGGGAGGATGATGTTTCAAAGGCAGCTATATGTATAACTGGGCCACTATGAACACAACTTAATTGCTTCCATTTTAAACACTTGCTGTTTGTCAGTGTGTTCATCTAGTTGTGCTGTTCTCATGTGGTTACAGTTGTTCATATGCTTGTTTTGATTAACTCATTAATATTAAATATGTGTGATGTCTGAAGTGTGTTCACAACTACTATAAACCCTCTTCATTCTGCTAGTCTAAAATAAGGATAATAACCAGCCCAGTAGACATTGTAAAATGGAATATGTTGCTTAATATTGTTCTATGTTGGGGCGCCTGCTGGCCTAGCGGTCCAGGCACATACCACATCCGTTAGTAATCCAACTTGACAGTGTGTCGCGGGTTCCTGTCTATATTTTTCAATTTTAATTTCAAACAATATATATATATATTGTTCTATGTTTCCTGTGTAAAGGTGGATATAATACCAGAGCTGCTGCTTCAGCAGGAGAGTCCAGTGCTAGCTCTGAGGAACTGGCAGGTACAGAGCAAACACTCTACAGTACAACAACTACATTCATTGTATAATGCTGAGTTTACACTGGAAAGTCCCCACACCACATGTAAACAGTTTGCTGTGATTTTTGTCTTTCTATTTTTTGTACATTTTGCATTGGTTTTGCTGTGATTTGTTTACATTTGTCGTTAATTGGCTTTGATTGGCTAGCGAGACGCATGACGAAATAAAAACCTATAAATAGCAAAATTACTTAAAAAAATCATCTATATTTTTTGAAGTGACCATCACTGTGATGACAACTGTTGTTTCTAAATATGAATGGGGTGTGATTTTTTTGTCTCTGCCAGGAGAGTTTTACCCTCAAAGGGGGGTTTTCTTGTCAAGTGACACGTGACAATATGTAATATAAATAGGTAAGACAGGATTAATCAGGGACAGTACTGGCGGAGACCTGTGCTCTGAGGAGTACATTTTCTAGTGTAGTATATTTTCGATCCCAAAAGCGGGCTATTAATAACAGTTTCCTGGGAAAGAAGCTTTAAAGTAGAAAGAAGTCCAGAGGTCCAAGGTTTCAGGTCAAGCATCGTTTATTTCAGCCTGACTGGACGTCTGCCATGTGGGTTCCGATCAGCAGCGCGCCCAGTCACATACAAAGCACATTATTTATACAAAGCTCACCTTCTACAACAAGGAGGGGCTAGGTGGTTTAAGCCCAGCCCCCCAACACACATACATGTATTCTAACACAGTTGTCGGGCCGAGTCCCCGCCTACATCTTGGTATCCCACATTTAGCAGTTATACAGTGTAACAATCTTGTCTTATTTCTATTTATCAAACTTTACGTTTACACAAAGGCTGGTTTAGTATTTCTGGTTCAACATCTCTCAAGCTTTAAAATGAATCCACACACTTTAAACTTTATGGTTTCAAACAGTAGTTAGAAATACAATGAGTCAAATAAAAGCCACATTTACTCCAGACTGAATCTTTTCCTTAAATGGCATTTCTCTTGGTTAACAGCACAGATCATAGTTATCCACTTTATTCATTTCAAATACTCATTTAAAAGACTCGTTTTGTGTTCAATGTACCTAGTCTTATTCAACAGAGTTAAAATTAAACTTAAAGGTCTTCTGTAGACATTCTGTCCTACCCAACCACTATGCATTCACTGTCGGGGGTCAGCTGCCTCCTCACGAGGGAACAATGGTTATTCTGATTAGGTTAAATAAAAACAAAGAAGGACACTTCTCAACTGAAGGTGTCAACACCTGGTCTCCAGTGATTTACATCTCTTGCCCTGTGAGAGTTTGAGCTTCAAAAGATCTAAACACAATAGAACAAAGCCCCTCTCCTGGAGGTGAACAACAGCTTATCCTATAGAAAAATAAGAGTTAGGGTGAGGGGAAATGCAAATTGATTATTGCAGCCGTCAAGCTTGGGAGTTTCTATAACACAGGATGTATTATGATCAATTATGAGAAACACCGTGTCCATGTTTGAAACGATACTACAATCCCCTCTTGGGAGACTTAATAACGTCTCCCACAAAGGAACTTTCAAACATGTGAAATAATAAAGTACTGGTTAAAACACTCAGTGTTGTTCGCTCCTCCAGCCATCTGCTCGACCTAAAAAGAATTAACACTCAGCAGCTACTTCTGCATACCACTGAACCTGTGAAACGAATCATTTGGTTACTTGATCAAGACACATCATAACACACACTTTAACAAGGAATGTTCATTCTCCACGCGCACAGAAATGTTCTTCTGTTCTTTCTTTTTTCGCCTAAACTAATAAACCGCAAAATTCTTCTTCTTTTTTTCGAATGTCCATGTCCGCTTACTGGGGAATTTCCAGTCAAGCTGTCCACAGCTCTTGGGCAAGGGGAAAAGAGGGGGTTTTGTGTAAATGATGAAGGGGGGATGATTGTCATCCTTTCCATGACAATGGTACGGTTTCTCTTGTTTGACAAAAGGCGTGTGAAACCTGCTGGAATCACCTTTCCACTGAGGGGGTTTTGTCTTTCATCTTGACAAAGCAACTTTGTAGAATCTCAGAAGCCCCTTGATCTCTGGAACCTCCTGCTATCTGCCTGGGACGATTGGTAGAGCTGAGTCGACAAGTTAACCCCCATGGCTCCCTGCTGTCAAACTGTAACACCTAGCCGTCTGCCCGATATCTGTCATCTGTCGTCCTGCCGTGTTGCTTTTGACGAGTAGTTAACAGCCCTCTGGTCGAAGATTCACGCCATCTCCTGGTCTGTAGAGTTGCACCTCCTGGTGTCCTGCTGTGCTCCTGCTGTGCTGTAGCGACTCTGAAAACCCTTCTTCTGATGAGTAGACAGATGGGAAGTTGTCCCACGTCTGGCCCTTCTCTCTGATGAGTGACGAGCTGAGGAAGATTCACACCGCCCCTCGTTTGCTGCATCTCCTGGTTCTCAGCCTGGGACGATTGATAGACCTCCTGCTGTCCTCCGCTAATGCTGAGTAGACGCTCCTTTCTCCTGCTGGCGCCCGTCACTTTTTCACCAACTCCTCCTCACTGGCCTGGACCCCTCTGGACAACAACTTCTCCAACTTTCTCCAACTGTCTCCAACAGATCCTGGCAGGAAAATACTTGACAAAAACTTTTCCCTACTCTTTTCCTAATAAACCAGCCATTCATCCATGACACTAGGTGCTTCCAGACAAATGACACATTTTAACTACTGTATGTCTCAGTCAATTCATTCCTACATAAGTTATACTCGCTAAGTTTTCCATTTCAATCCTCTTGATACTTTTTCAAATTTTTCCTCCTTGTTATATTTTTCAAACTAATGATTCTAATAAACCACTTAACACTTAAGTCCTATTTACTGTCTTAGCAACTATTTAACCTATTTTCCTCACGATAATTCAAAATTTATACTATAGTACTCTCTGTACAAGCATTCCCCTCTTGGTCCTAGATTTAGTAATACCAGAATTTTTCTCTCAATATTTTCAAAATGTGTACACTCCTTAGAGCCTAATAAATCTATGTTACTTAAGTACAGATCTACAAAGATCAGTGTAAGATCAGTGCTGGGTGATGTTTCGTCACAAGGGTGTGACGTCTCTTTAAACAAGATGAAGCAGACCACCCTATCTGTCTGTCAATTTCTATCTAATCTGTCTACCTTTTCCTATCCTGGCGTCTCGAGCCTGAGGATAAACTCCCCTCCAGTCACCTAATTGTGACCCTCAAGGTTCTGCCAAAACTATACTAATTATTAGGTCTGCACCAGAAAAAGACTTCTTCCACCCCTGGTAACTCACATCAACCAACACTTACCTTAAAACTGCGTCAGATTCTCTTTCTTTCCCTGGTTCCTAACAAAAACAAACAAACAAAATGTGGTAATTTCAAAGCAGACACAGACATCTCCTATTAAATGCTTGGATTTTGTATATTGTTCTGTTACCTTTATATAAACGAATTTCAGCCTATTTTTAGCCCCAGTGGTGAACCACTGAATTAAGTATTTAGTTCACTTATCGAAACTCTAAATATTATACTCGATCTGTGAGATTAAAAAGGATAGTGATCCAGACCGGGAACTGTCTATACGCTGTCACTCAATTAAGGCAAATTTACAGTTTACATTTTAGCACAAAAGAGAAAGGTCTATGTCCTTTTAAAAACCTGAACGAAAAAATGTAGTCCCTTCTCTTGGCCCTCAAAGGCCACCAATGACTCTGTCCTAAGATCTCCTATTTAATAAACTAAAATCCAATTCACTTTAGCAAAATAAGAATCACAAATATCTCCCTGTTGCAGTAGTTCAGGTGTTTTTTGGAATGAACCCCCAAACTCCTGTAATCAGAAAGCCAGTGAAACCTCTACTTTATGGTTTCTCCATTTTAACCTTCAATTATATCCAAACCATTACTTTTAAAATCAGCTGCGCATCATGGCTTAGTACAAATGAATAAGGTATCTATCAATCAAAGCACGTTTGTGTAGCTAAGACATCCGTTCTTTAACTTCTAGGCACCTTTTAACCGATCCAATACATTGCTATGTCATGGTATTCCAGCCGTGTTCAACCTCAGCGTCTCCCCAGAAAGAATATGAGCGACTGCGTGTCTTGGCCAAAGTCACGCATATCTCTCAGGCGTGCACTCCTGAGTCAACCTCTCTGGAAAAAGCCTCGATCCAACACCGACAGGGACACCACGACCACAACAACACACTAGACCAGCCAAATAATTAAACCCGCCATTAATAAAGCACAAATCAAACCGAATCAATCCTAAATAATAAAACCTTAACTCTCAATATTTAAATATCTTCACACGGACATCTACAAATCTATAGTTGATCAAATTTAACCTTTACTCATATTATTCCAATTACATCTCAATTTCTTCTCCTAAATTCACTCTTTACTGTCCTCTTTTGTAGATTACTTTAACAGTTCAAAGATTATTTTCACTATCATTTAGACTAAATCGTTATATCAGTTCAAAATATTGAAACAATCATTTCATCTCACCCCTCTACAGCACTCTTTGCAGAAGATGTGCTGTACAAAAATGAAATCCACCAATCTATCTCAAGCACACAGAAGCACCGAAAAACTCTCAACATCCAGTCCAACAAGAAATAAAAATAAAACTACCTCCCCAAAACGCAAAATGCGCCACAAACACACGACCGCTCGCCGACACACATTCACACACACACTTTTCCCCAACATACACACACGCTCTATCACAGACCATTCGTCAAAAATCCACGCACGAGACAAACACAGACACAGAATCACACTCACATCTCCATTGTCCAGTCCAAGAAAAAATTGCATCACCACGAAAGTGATAATTTAAGAAAGCAGTACGCAGCCGAAAAGCCACAAAGTAACCTCAAAGTATGAGTGATCACACGCCCCTTGCGTCCAGCGCGCGCAGCCTCTGATCATCTAAATCTCCTCCTTGTACCTCCAACACACATACCCACAGACATGCCACTCGCCCCTACAACAAAGACTCATCACATACCTTCACAAGACCAACATTAAAAGAACAGTAACATCACCACGAATGTGATAATTAAGATATCATTACACAGCCGAAAAGCCATGACCCCACAAAGACGTTTTCATCTCCAAGCAGACCGAAAAGCCTACATAATTAAGTCCATCCATAAACCTGAAAGTAGCCGCTTGCAAAACGGTCACAAAGAAATTCGCATTACGAACGTAACACATAAAAAAGTCAACCCCAAAAAAAAACTCCCATGCGATCACAAAATAAACAATGCCTTGTACCTAAATGTATCTCTTTTCTCCCTACACGGTAGAACACTACAAAATACATACTCATAGGAAGAAACCATATTCTGCTATACTACTCAACGATTTGATTCGACTAATTGTTAGACTTATGCCGATAGTAATTTACATAATTACAAGTATTTTGCAATGTTCCCAAGATATGTACAAGGCTTACTCTTATATACTTTAAACTGAACCCAGGATTTTTCTCCGGGCTAGGGCTCTCGAAGTCCGTCGCGCGCCGATATCTGAAAAGTACTTGTACACGTACTTCCAGTGTATAATCGGATCCCAGGCCCAGTCTAAGCCCACCACTGTGGCTCTAAATGTAGAACATGAGGTTTGTATAATTACATGTAAGTTTCAAACTTTTCCAAACGATATAGTGGTAATTGTTTTACCTTAAGATTCCTTGTCTCATACTTCTCCAAACGTTATAGCGGTAATTGTTTTATTGTAAGCGGCCTTTTACTTATACTTCTCCAAACGTTACAGTAGTATTTGTTTTATTGTAAGCGGCCTTTTACTTATACTTCTCCTAACGTTACAGTGGTATTTGTTTTATTGTAAGCGGCCTTGTACGTATACTTTTCCAAAATCAAATAATAGGTTTGTTTAGCCATAGTTAAATGATCTTGAATGTTGAAAAGATGTTCGAATCGCAGCCAAAAACAAATACAATAAACCCATCCCCGCTCCCAGACCCACTAAATGAGTCAAGAACACGGAGGGCCATTACACCGTTATAATAAGTACGATCAGAACATCACCCTTCAGGCCTTCAACGGCTTCAGAAGCGTTCCTGTGTTACAAAACACTTACCTTAGGCCCCGGGTTCTCCCCCCAAAAAACCTCCCCCTCAGGAAACCAGCCATTCGCCCTTAAAATCAAAAATAAAACCACACAAAAAATCAGGTTCTTTTCGTATACCCTTCTCTCCAAAAAGAAGAAAAGAATATTAAAAACGACTGCCGACGACGCCATTATATGTAGTATATTTTCGATCCCAAAAGCGGGCTATTAATAACAGTTTCCTGGGAAAGAAGCTTTAAAGTAGAAAGAAGTCCAGAGGTCCAAGGTTTCAGGTCAAGCATCGTTTATTTCAGCCTGACTGGACGTCTGCCATGTGGGTTCCGATCAGCAGCGCGCCCAGTCACATACAAAGCACATTATTTATACAAAGCTCACCTTCTACAACAAGGAGGGGCTAGGTGGTTTAAGCCCAGCCCCCCAACACACATACATGTATTCTAACACAGTTGTCGGGCCGAGTCCCCGCCTACATCTTGGTATCCCACATTTAGCAGTTATACAGTGTAACAATCTTGTCTTATTTCTATTTATCAAACTTTACGTTTACACAAAGGCTGGTTTAGTATTTCTGGTTCAACATCTCTCAAGCTTTAAAATGAATCCACACACTTTAAACTTTATGGTTTCAAACAGTAGTTAGAAATACAATGAGTCAAATAAAAGCCACATTTACTCCAGACTGAATCTTTTCCTTAAATGGCATTTCTCTTGGTTAACAGCACAGATCATAGTTATCCACTTTATTCATTTCAAATACTCATTTAAAAGACTCGTTTTGTGTTCAATGTACCTAGTCTTATTCAACAGAGTTAAAATTAAACTTAAAGGTCTTCTGTAGACATTCTGTCCTACCCAACCACTATGCATTCACTGTCGGGGGTCAGCTGCCTCCTCACGAGGGAACAATGGTTATTCTGATTAGGTTAAATAAAAACAAAGAAGGACACTTCTCAACTGAAGGTGTCAACACCTGGTCTCCAGTGATTTACATCTCTTGCCCTGTGAGAGTTTGAGCTTCAAAAGATCTAAACACAATAGAACAAAGCCCCTCTCCTGGAGGTGAACAACAGCTTATCCTATAGAAAAATAAGAGTTAGGGTGAGGGGAAATGCAAATTGATTATTGCAGCCGTCAAGCTTGGGAGTTTCTATAACACAGGATGTATTATGATCAATTATGAGAAACGCCGTGTCCATGTTTGAAACGATACTACACTAGTTTAATTCTGCTTTTGTGAAATAGGCCGCTGGGACCCGTTTCACAAAGACAGAATTAAATCATCCTGGATGTAAAGCCAAATCCAGGTTTGACAAAGCCTGCTCAGTGCAGCCTGGTTTATTCTGTTCCACGAACCAGGCTGAGAAGGAGTGACTTTGTGGAGCCAGGATGGTCAAGCCCAAAAACGTATGTTGCTGTGTGTGTGTGTGTGTGTGTGTGTGTGTGTGTGTGTGTGTGTGTGTGTGTGTGTGTGTGTGTGTGTGTGTGTGTGTGTGTGTGTGTGTGTGTGTGTGTGTGTGTGTGTGTGTGTGTGTGTGTGTTCACAACAACTCTTCATTCTGCTAGTCTATAATAAGTTCCATTAACCAGCCCGGTAGACATTGTAAAATGGAATATGTTGCTTCATATTGTTCTATGTTTCCTGTGTAAAGGTGGAAATAATACCAGAGCTGCTGCTTCAGCAGGAGAGCCCACTGCTAGCTCAGAGGAACTGGCAGGTACAGAGCAGATTTTTGCAAAACATTTTTTTTGATATTACTCCTACAGATTTTGTCCATACATCCTGCGAATCGGCACACAGTATCTCTATAGTCATGTGATCAACACTGATCTGTCCGATTTTCCATATTCCATCCTGTTAGATTGGCTTCCAAAGTTTGCAGGATTGTTTCGTTTGGAACAAAATGCCTCAAATCATGAACACAGCCTTCGATTTCCACAACATTTTGCACACACATTCCCACTAGGCTGAGGAAGAAATGCCACCCTTTTAACCTTGCCTGTTATAGCGCCACCAGCAGGTCTAATTTAGCAAAACACTTTTTTGGGTCAAAATGCCTCAAATCATGAATGCAGTGTCCGATTTCTGTGAAAGGCCTAAGAAGAAATACCACCCTTTTCACATTGGTCTATTATAGCGCCACCAGGAGGCCACAAAAACCTACCTGACCTGGCGGAGACCTGTGCTCCGAGGGTTCATAATGTGCTCATTTGGACCTGTGCTCATTTGGGTTCATAATGACTTCTTGTGTTAATGTAATGTTGACACCATTTCTTTCTTGCCAAATGTTGAGAGAGAAATAAGCAACCAGGGGCCCATTTCACAAAGGCAGAATTGCAGAGCTTGTAGATCTACTATTTTATAGAGCCACTGTTCTAAATCCCCAAAATGACACGGATGCTTTCCTGGTGCTAATGGGTTAAATATGTGTTCACAATTGCCTTTACAATTTATCAGACTCTCTTAATGCAGAGTGATTTACAGTAAGCAAGGTAAACACGAGGTAATGCATCAAATACATAGACATAGTAATCTATAGGTAAATCAACAACCTATCATGAGTCTATACAGTATGATATCAATAAATAAATAATCTGGATGCCAGGTCAACAAATGAACCTGTCATCTGTCTACATGACATGCTATCTAAATGACATTAGATTGTGTAATGATGACACAATATCTTCCTGTTCAGCAGCTCTACCAGCAGGTGGCGCTGATTCCGGGGGAGAGGTGCAGGCAGAGGCCACTCTACCCAGTGACAGCTCAGAGGAACCCACAGGTACATGGGAACCAGTGTTGCCTTATTAGTGTGGTTGCCCAACAGGGCAACCAGACTATAGTACTCTATACTCTTTATTTATTTATAGATAAACTTTTTTTCAGACGCATCTCCTCCCACAGTTTTTATCCCCTAATGTTGTGCCATATATCAAAATGACCGTCTTGAACGGGAATCGTGCGCTTGTATAGGGCTAAGAGATTGGTTGAATAGTTTAATTGATATTAATTTATTAGTGCCATTAAATGTCCCCATCCGCTTTAATGGAAAAGTGCAAAAACTCAAATTCAAGTATTTTTTTCTCAGAAACCGTAAGAGCTAGAGTTATCAGATTTGGAGGGATAATTCATAATATTGTCCGAAATTATTGAAAAAAATATCACACCATTCGGCCTCATGGTGGCGCTATAACAGCCCCCTTTACGTTTTGGCCCGTAACTCTTGAACCGTAGGTCCGAAAATCAAAATTTCTTTTCACCTGGATTCCTTGGGTCACTACGCATCTCCCCATATAGGCCACGCCCATTTGCGTCAGGATAGATTTTTTGATATTGATTTATTTCTGCATTAAATTTCCCCATCCACTTTAATGGGAATTGCAAAAACTCCCATTCAAGTATTTTTTTCTCGGAAACCGTAAGGGCTACAGTTACAAGATTTGGAGGGGAGGTTAATAGTTTTTTGAAAAATTATTAAGAAAATAATCACACCAGTCGGCCACATGGTGGCGCTATAACAGCCCCCTTTACCTTTTGGCCTATAACTCTTGAACCGTAGGTCGTAAAATCAAAATGTCTTTTTCCCTGGATTCCTTGGGTCACGACGCATCTTCCCATATAGGCCACGCCCATTTGCGTCAGGATAGATTTTCCGCCATTTTGAATTTTCTTCAAAACACACTTTTTGCTCCTTTTCCTTAAATTTTTTTCCAAATCTCACACAAATCGGTACACGTGATCTATGGACCCATGCGATAAACCTATCCAAGCGGAATTTTGATAGTCCGTACCGTCCGTCCGTAAATGGCTTCCAAAGTTAGCGGGAGGGGCCCGTTTGACCAAAAATGCCATAAATCACGAACGAAACGTCCGGTCAATCCCAAATTTCAATCACATGTCGAGGGTGGTATACTAAACCAATCCCCAAAAGCATTTCTACTTTGATCCATAGGGGGCGCCACGAATGCTCGAAATGTAACCGTTTGATGCAAAAACCTTATTTTGGGGGGATCGATCCTCTCAAAATGAAACGCAAGCCATCTCAGGAGTGACGACACAATGTAATTGGCGCAGCCTCCGACGTTATTCCTCCCAGCGTATTCCTCGAGTCCCGGCGGCCGCGACCCGCGACCGGCGTCGGCGCAACCACACTCTGCAATTTCCCCGGAATTGCGACGCGTCTAGTTTAATTCTGCTTTTGTGAAATAGGCCGCTGGGACCCGTTTCACAAAGACAGAATTAAATCATCCTGGACTTAAAGCCAAATCCAGGTTTGACAAAGTCTGCTCAGTGCAGCCTGGTTTATTCTGTTCCACGAACCAGGCTGAGAAGGGGCGACTTTGTGGAGCCAGGATGGTCAAGCCAGGCTGAATGAGTGTTCATGTATTTCTTTAAAAGACCATGAGGTCGAGCACAGATTTACTGATCCTGAAATGGAGAAGAAGCACTTTAATTCGAGGAAGTAAAGCTTATAAAATAAAACCTGCTGCTGTAATACAACTGAGACTGAGAGAATACTTTGGGGGTTAATGGTGGATAGACTGAATGTGTAAGTACCCCCAAAATATAGGCTACATTGGGGGGCCTGTTCATGCGCTGTGCCTACCGGCCTGGCTTTGACTTGTTCTGCCACCGTGTGTGTGTGTGTGTGTGTGTGTGTGTGTGTGTGTGTGTGTGTGTGTGTGTGTGTGTGTGTGTGTGTGTGTGTGTGTGTGTGTGTGTGTGTGTGTGTGTGTGTGTGTGTGTGTGTGTGTGTGTACGGATCTGCGCGTGCAAACAAACGCACACATGTAACATAATGACGATCTGTTTCTGCAGCTGTAGTGCGATGCAAGCGAATGATGTTGGTGTTGGGTTTCTCCGTGACATGATGATTAGTTTGAATAAGAAAATAGTGCTTCTCCAGTCAACGTGTTGTTCGTAGCATGCCATGAGTTTTAGTCAACGCAACAGTGGAATGCTTATGGCACCTCAGCGTTAGCCTGGTAAACCCTCCCTCCAGAAATCTCATTTCCATTTGATTGCTGGAGTGAGTCTGGCCTGATCGCCCATTCTACAATATTGGCTGTGGGCTGGAGTTGGGCGGGAGTAATACCGTTGACTGACAACCCCTTAACCCTGCAAGGCCCAGTGTGATCGCACGATCACATGTATGTTTTATAAAGAAATGAGTTTAAATAATTTTTCTTTTCTGTTATTCTTTTTTTTTTTCACCTCTAAATCCTCATTGGGTCCTATTGTTTAGTCTTACAATGCCATTGGCCAGGATATTTGCATATAAATACCCCCCACAGAGCCAGGAATCATCACAACTTGAAAAGAATCTGGGCCTTGCAGGGTTAAGCCATTGATCGTTTTTCCCCTTCAGCCAATCAGCAGTTCATTTTTACCACCTCCAGACTATGTGACGCAACAGGACTTTTGAGACGGCCATGCCCAAAATAGGTTGCCTTATTCGGATAGATGCCTGTCACTCCCCGCCCCTGCCGGTCTCTAAATTTTTATTTTTAAATAGGCTCTGTCATCATTAATTGACCACATATATGAAGTTAAACAACTAAATTCTATCCAAACGATATCTTAATAGTAAATTCCGTGCCTCAAAAATGAAGTTTGAGACCGTTTTAAAAATGAAAGTAAGAAGTGAAGGCACTCGCACAACAACAATGGCTGCCGTTCGTCTTTTGTCGGCAGCACGCAGGCTGCCCTCGAACTCGCCACCTGATTGGCCAACTGTCGCTGTCAATCACAGAACGATGAGCGACGATGCTGGTAGGCTCGTCCATTAGGTGAACGGGTTAGAAACGCCCAGACAAGCCTTCAGGTCAGACTCCTTCTTGAAATCAAATGGAAATGAGATTTCTGGAGGGAGGGTTTACCAGGCTACCTCAGCGTGAGGAGATTAGTAAAAGGGGAGCGGCATGCATGAGGAAAAGGACAGATCTTCAAGCTCACAGTGCGTCGCTCGCAGATCTGTTTAGTAAAATGGTGACGATAATGACATTGGATCACATGCGGAAGTAAACAATATGGGGAAAAATAGCAAACATTTTGTGATTATTAGAAGTGGAGACACATGTAAAGGCTGAAACTAAAGTAGATGATGCTGTAGCCAGAGCATGATTTTTGTAGCAAGTAGGGAGAGAATTGGAGAACTGCTTTGGCACTGATCTGGACCTAGTTTTTGTACAGACTTGCTTGAATTAGGTAGCAGGATGATGACACAATTTCTTCCTGTTCTCTACCCAGTGACAACTCAGAGGAACCCACAGGTACCCACAGGTGTTGCCAAATGTTGGGAGAGAAATAAGCAATGAAAACAAGCCTGTTTGGATCTTCACCCTCCGCAATAGCTTCAAAGCTATAGGGAGGATGATGTTTCAAAGGCAGCTTTATGTATAACTGGGCCACTATGAACACAACTTAATTGCTTCCATTTTAAACACTTGCTCTTTGTCAGTGTGTTCATCTGGTTGTGCTGTTCATATGCTTGTTTTGATTAACTCATTAATATTAAATATGTGTAATGTCTGAAGTGTGTGTTCACAACTACTATAAACCCTCTTCATTCTGCTAGTCTATAATAAGTTCCAATAACCAGCCCGGTAGACATTGTAAAATGGAATATGTTCCTTCATATTGTTCTATGTTTCCTGTGTAAAGGTGGAAATAATACCAGAGCTGCTGCTTCAGCAGGAGAGCCCAGTGCTAGCTCAGAGGAACTGGCAGGTACTGTACAGAGCAGATTTTTGCAAAACATTTTTTTTGATATTACTCCTACAGATTTTGTCCATACATCACGCCAATCTGTACACAGTATCTCTATAGTCATGTGATCAACACGGAGCAGTGCGTTTTTCCATATTCCATCCTGATTAGATTGGCTTCCAAAGTTTGCAGGATTGTTTCGTTTGGAACAAAATGCCTCAAATCATGAACACAGCATTCGATTTCCACTACATTTTGCACACACATTCCCACTAGGCCGAGGAAGAAATGCCACCCTTTTAACCTCGGCGTGTTATAGCGCCACCAGCAGGTTTAATTTAGCAAAAAAAAAATTTTGGAACAAAATGCCTCAAATCATGAATGCAGTGTCCGATTGCCGTGAAAGGCCTCAGAAGAAATACCACCCTTTTCACATTGGCCTATTATAGCGCCACCAGGAGGCCACAAAAACCTACCTTACCTTGCCGAGACCTGTGCTCCGATGAACACTTAGTTTGTATACATTTTGCGCTGGATTTGCTGTGATTTGTACTCAATGTGTTGTGTTTTGCATGGGTTTTGCTGTGATTTGTTTACATTTGTTGTTAATAAGCAGTTTTATTAACAACATCCATGTGGTTCCATTTGTACACTCTTGAGCATACCTTATGGGACCATTTGGGTTCATAATTACTTCCTTTGTTAATGTAATGATGACACCATTTCTTCCTGTCCAGCAGCACTACCAGCAGGTGGCGCTGATTCCGGGATAGAGGTGCAGGCAGAGACCACTCTACCCAGTGACAGCTCAGAGGAACCCACAGGTACATGGAAACCAGTGTTGCCAAATGTTGGGAGAGTATTAACACATCGGGTGCCAGCATTTTTTCATAACAACTTACCGTGGCTGCCAGCATTCTCCCCATTGACTGCGCTTTGCTGTTTAAAGCTCTAGACTCCGCCACGAGCAAATCCACGAAAAAAAAAAGCATCCATTCATGTAGCGCCATGACTCTGGCTACAGCCTGGAACGATAACATTTCACTCGCAAGTTACAACGGGGACGGATCGCGCATGACCGGTTTTCCACACCGGAAACAGATTCGGAGATATAGGCGTTTTAAAGAAGGAAATAGACAGACAGCGGATGGGAGCCATGTTTTTGTTTCCGGTGATCTATCTGGCCCTTCCTTCTCAATTGGTCACAATTGGTATAGTACTCCCAGAGCTGCTCCAGCCCCGCCCGTGTGGAGAAAAACGAGAAAGAAAAAAAAGACTGAAAACACGGTTCAGACCGTGTTCGGCACCAAAGCGCTACTCTGTGAAAACGCGGTTCAGACCGTGTTCGGCACCAAAGCGCTACTCTGTGAAAACGCGGTTCAGACCGTGTTCGGCACCAAAGCGCTACTCTGTGAAAACACGGTTCAGACCGTGTTCGGCACCCGATGTGTTAAGCAACCAGTTTCACAAAGGCAGAATTAAATCATCCTGCACATAAAGCCAAATCCAGGTTTGACAAAGCCTGCTCAGTGCAGCCTGGTTTATTCTGTTCCACGAACCAGGCTGAGAAGGAGTGACTTTGTGGAGCCAGGATGGTCAAGCCAGGCTGAATGCACGTTCTCGTATTTCTTTAAAAGACCATGAGGTCGAGCACAGATTTACTGATCCTGAAATGGAGACATGGGTAATTGCAGGCAAAGATGGTGCTGGAACATAGGCGTGTTTACACCAATTGGCATGTTCACACCAAGTGCCGTCACAAGTGGGCATGTTTACACAAGCTGCGATTGGTATTTTGAAAACATATCATTGGGCTAGAATTGTTACTAGGTAGATTTGCTGAAACATTTGAATAATTTTCTAATTTCTCTCTCTGATACCTCTGTGTTTCGGCCGCAGTTGTTCCGGGGAGCGACCCACAGACTGGCAGCCGGCACCACGCCGACCCACCCAGGTACCGCCGTGAACACGGCGACCCCTGTGGACCCTCGACCACCACACAGACCCCTGGTGACCCCTGGCCGCCAAAAGGCAAGTTTTTTTGGGGCTTGTAGATCTTCGATTTTCGCATAAGAATTGAATAAGTGTGGAAAAACATATTGGTTTGTGATCAGATTGATGCTTAATAAACAGTAAAGGCTATAGGATCAGTTAAACCTGGCTGTTAGCCTGGTCTGGGCCCAGTCATGGATAAACATATCCAGGTTTACTGGCTAAGTTAATCTGGCGAGATAACTCAGCTTTCATGATTCATGGCTGATCCTGGATAAATTAATCCAGGATATCTGATACATCCTGGCTTATTCTCCAATCTAGGTTTCGGGAAACAGGCCCCTGGCCTATGACATCAAGCCCACAAGAAGCCACACTATATGGGCCACATGAGCACTTTCCTGACACACACACACACACACACGGCCGGACCCCCACACACGTTGGTTTAAGCCCGTTCCCTGTGTGTGCTTGTGGCAGACGGCAACAGTGTAACACAGTGGGTCTACAGTATGTATTTGAAACATGCACAGTTTGATCATTCATCCCATAGGTCGCGGGGCCATCCCACAGTCGTGGCAGCCGTAACCATGGTGACATTCTTTTACATTAAAACGCCAATGAACAGCTGACATTTGGGGAAAGCAAAAAAAGTGCACATGGTAATGGTCAATGGCTGTGTGCAAATGCAGATGAATTGCTCCAGCTACTGAGGAGAACCGGTGTTTGGGCACACCGCACAGGCAACGCACAGAGCTTTGGTAAATTATTGGAGGATTTATATATTAATCTAAATTAACAATCCACATTTTCTCACCTCTACAGGTGGAACCCCTCCCATCAAAATGGACGCAGAGAAAATGACTGTAAGTCTGAAATAGTTTTTCAATATTCCACGGTAATCTTTTTCTATAGTATGATCCAAAACTCTTCATTAGCATTATTAAGATCATGTGGGTCCAGGATAATACTTATTGTAACTTGTTGCACACTCTGTGTGCAATTCAGAAGCATTTCCTCGGCCGATCACAGCGATCAGTTAAAAGTTATTCAAAAAGTATTCCAGTCATGATGACGAACCTTTATGTAGGCCTACTCTCCTCTACTAGGCGCAGGGCAGGAATTTCACAGCGGCCTCGACGGCCATGGCCCTCGTTGCCCCTCCCTTTGGCCGTGTGCCCCTTGAAAAATGATATGCCCTACACCTACGGCCACAGTGGCCGTGGTGCCCCAGTTTCCCCTCTGCTCTGTCTTCCTGTCAATACAGTTATATATAACAATATATATAACCGTATATATTGAATTCTGGTGAACACGGCCCTGACAGCAAAACAAGCCACGTTCCTTAGTGTTTATGCTTACAAAATGGAAACGATAGAGGAAGCTCTGAAACGGGACGGACGCTTCAAAACTGATGATTTCTCTAAACTCAAAGATATAAAAAAACATAACAGAACCATATAATACAATACTCCAGTTGTCTGGTTGAGATTCTAAATTCTTAGGTCAGCAGCCCTGGTTTCATGTCCTACTGATGAGACCAGAGAGAGAGAGCTGCTAAAACTGACTCATATACTGGTACAGAACCATATATAGGCCTTATATAAACCTGACAGTCTCTCCTCTTTCCACCGGAACAAAAACATTTTTACCACGTTCGTCCGTTCTGTTGTTATCGGTAGTTGAATTCGGCTCGCTTTCGCCATAAAACGCAGCCTGGAAGAAGAAATGTTTTCTAAATATCATAACATAGGAGTCGACAGGGTTATATTTTTGGTTCCATCCTTCTCTGAAAGTCAAGGCATCATTCATAGGTTAAATCATCCTTAACCATCAAGTTAAATAAAAAATCTCCGTGGACTTAAAAATCATTGTTTTATTTGATGTCTTTCCTTGCCTGGCATTTGGCCTTGTGCCGTCAAAAATGTACAACACCAAAGGCCAAGTGGCCTTGTCCCTAAAATGAAAAAAAAAATCCAGGCCTGGCCTAGCGTCTGAACTTTCCTGGTCGATGCTGTTGATTCGAACTATTTTTTTATAGCGTAGCTAACTATATTTAATACTGCAATATCAACATTGCTTTAACACCCATTAAAGGACGACTTCACCAATTTTCATATAATTGGTCCTCACTAATGCTCATTGTAACATGGTGCCATTTTTCTTTACTCAGCCTGTGTCTCATAGGAGGGCTGTGGACTCTTAAGAAATCTGTCTACACACAGTAACATCATCGTTAAACAGGGTTTTTTTTTTCAAACAATATTTCACATTTTGTATTTAGATTTTTATTAACACGAGAACAATAGCTTCTATTATAGCATGCTAACTTTTTATGAATAGAAAGCCTGCAGTTTCTATTAGCTTGGATTCCCCATCGATGAGGTCACTGGAAGACAGGTTTCTGAACTGTCCACAGCCCTCCTCTGAGACACAGAGTGAGTAGACACAAATGGTACCATATTGTAATGAGCATTAGTGAGAACCAATTATATGAAGATAGGTTGAAAACGGGTGAAGTCGTCCTTTAAGTGTCATTTACGTTTCTTGCTAATATGCATTTTCATTTCAATGTGCCTTTTTGGTAAAGGGCAGATGTTGCAGGTGGACAGATTTTTTGTGTATTTGTGTCTGTACTTTAGCTGTACTTAAATGAATTAGACTGTAAGACTGTTCTCTACTGTGCACAGAATCTACATGATGCCCCACATTCCTTCTTTTATACCTGTGGAAGTCATACAGGTGAAGAGGTGATGGTAACCTGTGACAGGAGCCAGACCATCATGGACACACTAATGACATGCCCGATATTTAAAGTTATTGCACAAAACAATGAAGGAAAGGAACTTGTAATTGTGAGAGGTAAACCTGGAAGTCTTAAAGCTATCAGCACACACTGTCCATGTTGTTTAATTTATCCGAAGGAGCATCTAATTATTAAATTCATAAAACCTAAGGGAAACCCTCAACACCCAAACAGTGTAAGTGTCCGTCCAGGGACAACCCGAAACAACCTCGTCGTTTTTCATGTAGAAAAAGATGGTAGAATTAAGGTGAACACGGCCCTGACAGCAAAACAAGCCAAGTTCCTTAGTGTTTATGCATACAAAAGAGAAACGATAGAGAAAGCTCTGAAACGGGACGGACGCTTCAAAGGTGATGTTTTCTCTAAACTCAAAGATGTAAAAGAACATAACAGAACCATTAACATTTCCAGTCTTGTTGACGACCATGATGGCAAAACATTCAAGGTCGTATTGGATACAAAAAACATTCCACTGGAGAAGCAGTCAAATAGTTCAGTTCCCAGTTATAGTACCAATACCAGTATGACTAGTCCCAGTACCAGTTCTGCACAGCAGTCAGCAACACATGTGCCAGTTTATACTTACATGTCAGAGCACACAGCAAGACAAAATACCCCTCCTACTCGGGCCAAACCACGTCCAATTGCAGATACTATGGAAATCCTAGCTCTCCTGCGTAAACAGTTTCCAGATTTAGAAAAGCACAAGAAAGACAGAGAAGGAAAATCATTTCCTATCAAAGAGCTACTCCGTGTGGGATTTGGAAAGAATGACGAACTATGCAATACAGTGAAAATGCAGAAGAAGTTAATGGTCCGGGCTGACTCTGTTTGTCAGGTGAGAGTAGCGGGGATTCCTACAGGGAGTGGTTTTCTCCTGTTTGCTAACTTCGTCCTCACATGTGCTCATGTGATTGAACACATTTATGACCATGGTACTAAACAGCTGACGCAGAAGGTCGCAGTCTCTTTCTGTTTAGAAGATCTAGAGAGCCAGAGGGATTCAGTGCCTGTGAAACCTGAGGTTGTTGTCTTTGAAACGCTTACGGATGAATCAGGATGTTATCATGATTGGGCTTTGTTGGAGCTTGACTCAGTCCCTACCCCAATCCCAAGCGGTTTGTTAGAAGACATTGCAAACTCTCTTCAGAGGGGTGGAATCTGTCTTATTGGACACCCAGATGGAGGAGTTAAAAGGACAGACCCATGCTTTATCATTCCTGTTGATGACCGTAAAAAGGTTCTAAAGGAGCGGTATGAAGAGGTTGCAATGCAGCTCATTACTGGTCAACACTTTAACTTTTTTCACCTGGTTAATCAAAGCCCATGTTTAGCTTATGATACATGCTTTTCCTATGGAGCATCTGGCTCTCCTATCTTTGATGAGTTTTGTAAGCTTGTTGCAATGCACACAGCGGGCTATGCCTATAAGACCAAGGGAAGACAGCCCCAGAAAGTACATCCCCAGAGTTTCATTGAGTACGCCCAACCCCTGTCACGTTTTCTTCCCAGAATCATCATCAAACTAGTGGAAAGACAGAGGTTTGATGTACTGGAGGCATACCTCCACTACACCTCCGAGCCCATTCACAAGAATGACACATTTAACCAAGTGAAGGAGGATGTGAGGAGAATAGTGGAAAGACAGATTCTCAGTGCATTTGAAAACAAGCTTAAAACATATGCTGGAGACTCTGAGAAAATCATGGAATTCATACAATTCTTCTGTCCACAAGACGATTCAGAACCCATGGACCTGTAACAACTGTTTACACTGTTGCAGGACTCATAGACAGTTACAGTAAGCATAGGGTTAAGATTCTGTTGTACCTTTATGAACAAGCCCTTTAGAGATACATACTTTAACTGTACGTCTTTTAATTTTTTTTACTGTTTCCAAAACTAATTTTGTATTGCCTTTTATTTTGCTGTGTCTTCAATATCGATATGCCCTTTTACAGAGATGATTTAAAAAAAGAACATAATTTATTCTATGCTGTAATTTTATTATTTTTCTGTCCTTTTATAATGTGTATCTTTATCACTCTCTGTGTCTTAATGAATCACTGTAATGGTTTATGTGAAACCGTTTCATTGCCTTGTTGAACTGTGCTGCTATCCTATACTGTATTGCGGTTGTGCCGATTCTCACCAAACGTGGCACCAACCCTGTTCAGGGGTCTGCCATCAGAATAGCCAGGGGGTCCCTAAAGGGGTCCTTAAGGGGTCACAGGTGCACCGTTACTCCATTCCACACCAAACGTGGCACAAACACTTGTATCAATTATATTGTGATGTAAGTCG
This sequence comes from Gymnoscopelus microlampas, assembly GCF_963454915.1. Taxonomy (NCBI): domain Eukaryota; kingdom Metazoa; phylum Chordata; class Actinopteri; order Myctophiformes; family Myctophidae; genus Gymnoscopelus; species Gymnoscopelus microlampas. Next base: position 49,426,606 of record NC_139953.1, on the reverse strand, counting down.
AATAAATGAGTGAAATATGAGGTCTTGTCTTCCTTCACTTTGGATGTGAGATGTACTACCTCTCTCATAACAGTTTTCTGCTTCGCTCCTCTGTGTCGTTCCAATTTAAACTTGCTACAGTAATTTTATTCTCAGTGTTGGACAGTAAATGATTACAAAGTAATATTGTTATGATTAGGAACTCAAGGATGAACTGACAGGGTTCTAGACAGGGAGGTGTGGGACACCGAGTGTCGGGCAGAGGCCAGGTCTAATACAAAGGGTTTATTGACTAGGAACAGTGGTGGAAAAAGTACAAACATGTTGTACTTAAATAAAAGTATCAATACTGCAATGTAGAATTACAAGTAAAAGTCCGGAATTCAAAATTGACTTGAGTAAAAGTACAAAAGTATTGGCATCAAAATGTACTTAAAAGTACCAAAAGTAAAAGTACTCTTATGCAGAATGTCCCATTTCAGGTTTTCAAATGTATAAAAATCTTTTGAAAATAGCTGTATATAGGGCTGAAGTGGTTAATGTATGTTGTGTAATAATAATCAAAATCTACAAAGTAACTAAAGTTTTCAAATAATTGTAGTACAGTAAAAGTACAATATTTGGATCCGAGATGTAGTGGAGTAGAAGTAAAAGTACTGAAAATTGGAAATACTCCAATGAAAAAAAACCTCAAAACTGTACTTAAGTACAGTACTTGAGTAAATGTACTTAGTTACTTTACATCACTGACTAGGAATACCGAGGTAGGAGCAAAGATACTGTAGTATGTAGCAGGCTGGCTCCTCCCCCTATTCTTCGATCACTAGACGGTCGTCTGTCATGACAGTCTTGGAGGATCTTCAAAAACGTGTTTGCACTTTCTCCTTTTTTTGTGGTCCGTACATCTACATAAACGTTCAGATTTCAAATATAAAGTGCTTACCTCATGGCCACGGATGTTACAATTATGTACGGCCTCTCAGACATACTCGTATATTCCGTATTCTTTAATAAAAAGCATTTAAATCCGATCGGTGGCCATTTTCTCCGTACTGTATGCTTTCAACTATGCAACCTCGGTTGGGAGTATTGCACTCTGGTACATTTATAACTATGAGAAAGCGGATTAAAATGACTTTTTATTGAACGATACGGAACATACGGGTACTTCTGAGGGGCTGTACATCATGTTAACATCCGTGGCCATGAGGTCAGCTCTTTATATTTGAAATGTGAACATTTATGTAGATGTACGGACCAACAAGGGAGAAAGTGCAAACACTATTTTGAAGATCCTAATCATATTATATGACAGGCTTGTATCAAGGCTAGCTGGGGCGACAGGGGCTTTCTCTGTGACTGCTGGCTGCCCCCCACCCCCCTCCCCTTCCCTCTGGAATGCACTCCCCAAACATATCAGACGCCTGAAAGCTCACCTGTTCAGAATTGCCTTTGATTTCAACTATAGTTTTTTTTTGTGTGTTTTATTGCTTTTAATTCTCATCTTATTTGGTTATCTGAGTTTTTTCCTAATGAAGCTGTTCTCTCCCCCCACCACACACACACACACACACACACACACACACACACACACACACACACACACACACACACACACACACACACACACACACTGTAATGCGGCTTTGGGTACTTAGAAAATTGCTATTATAATGCATATTATTACGTGTTCTTGAGCAAGACACTGAACCCCTAACTTGCATGGTTTCCTCTGCTGTAAGACCTTGAGGCCGATTGTAAAAACACCTTCTAAATCCTAACAGTTTTGTGAAAAGCGAACATTATATGTGGTCTCTGTCAGGTGGAAACGGTCCAAAACTTTTAGGCGGGAAAAAGGAAACAAACGGTTCAACCCACGGTGGAAAATGAGGGAAGAGGGTGGCCAGCTAATTTATAGTGTAGTTATAGCTGTGTTTTTTAACTGTGTCGTTTTTATCTTCTTATAACGTATAGCTTTTCACTGCATTCTATTTCAATTGATGTAATGCATTTTATATATTCATCATGCTTCTTTTACTGACAAATCTGTATGAACGTATGGCAACTGGAGCTCTTGAACAGAACACGTTTAATAATAATAAGATCTAGCATAGATCTACAGTAGCACCAGTAAACCTAGATCTATTATAGATCTCTGTTTACTGGTGCTATAGATCTATGTTTACTGGTGCTATAGATCTATGTTTACTGGTGCTATAGATCTATGTTTACTGGTGCTATAGATCTATGTTTACTGGTGTTATAGATCTATGTTTACTGGTGCTACAGATCTATGTTTACTGGTGTTGTAGATCTATGTTTACTGGTGATCTATGCAGGGGCGGACGCGTTATTATGAATCCCACGCCGCGTCCTGGATTTAGACCCGCCTTACGTGTCTGATTGGCTCCCCGGCAGGCATAGTTTTACTGAGGTTAGGGTTAGGGTTAGGGTTAGGTTTAGGCATAGTCTTACTGAGGTTAGGGTTAGGGTTAGGGTTAGGTTTAGGCATAGTTTTACTGAGGTTAGGGTTAGGGTTAGGGTTAGGTTTAGGCATAGTCTTACTGAGGTTGGGGTTAGGGTTAGGTTTAGGCATAGTTTTACTGAGGTTAGGGTTAGGGTTAGGGTTAGGTTTAGGCATAGTAGCAAAAACGAGAACTGTCAATCACAGCGACTACTGACCAATCACAGCGCCCGCTCAGCGGGTTTGCCACGACGCGGTGTGGGAATCATAATAACGCGGGGCGGACTGGGACCAAAATCCAGCCTTGGCAGTTGGTCCGAACCGGTCCACCACCCCCCGGACCATTTTGCCAACGGGGCGGGCGTTTTGTCAACGGGGGGGGGGTTTCACTGTTTTAACCCAGCAACCCTATGTAAATTACGCCACTGCTGAAAAGCAAGAGAGTTATAATGTATCAGAGTTGCATTTTTAAAGGAAGCCAGTGATCTATATGTTTTGAGGGATGGGATCAGGTCATTCCACACCTTGGTGGCAGTGCTGTAGAAGGAGAATTTTATCCATGTTTGTTCTATAGGTGGGTGTTACCAGATCGTTGTTTACGCCCCCTCTAGTGTTGTGGCTGTGGGTGTCGCTCCTTTTTAGCCTCAGCCAATGCTAGCACAATGTGCGGGAAAAAGGTGGCTCCTGGGTCCCAGGCCGAGGAGGAAACAAATCAGTTTGTTTTGTGAGGTTTGAAGCTTTGTCTTAAGTGACATTGAGATGTTGGAGTACCAGTAAGTGCAAGCATAGTCAAAAAGGGTCTGAATGAGGGGGCTGTCTTGGCGAGACAGATAGCTTTCATATTGTGTTTCTGATACCACATAGTTGAAACTGATACTGGAAACAATGGTGTGTCATCATACACGTGGCAAGTTGTTGGAGGCCAACCTGATCTTGTCTGTGCATCTCAGGTCAATCAATGTGAAGATGGCACGTACTGTACTGTACTGTACTGTACGTGGGCAGATGACTTGTGCTGGCCAATGACTTCTTTCAGATTGATCTCTGACCATCCTTCAATTCACACCTGGTCAGACAGTTTGTGCTGGTTTAAATACTATAGCTATTTCCTGGTTTCAGCGTATTAATTACATCATTTATGCCAATTGTGCTAATGACAAAGGGTTGCATGATTTAGTTATAGCAAGGTAATAATGTCTGGACATGTAAACATTAGAGTCTACAGTATGAGAGTCTGAGATCATCGTTCTAAGTTGTAAAAGGTGAAAAATGCAGTAATTTCCTGATTTGTATCGTATTTTTGCATCATTTATGACAATTAGGCTAATGAGGAGAGGTTGCACGACTGCACCATGGTAATAGATTAAGTTCAGGACATGTCCTGAAATGACATAGAGATGTCATTTCAGGACATGGTCTTGTGATGTAGCTTTCTTCACAAATGTGTTCATAAAGGTGTCAATTTCTTCCAACCCAACTCCCATGGGAAACTTTGCGGGAGCCAATCAAAGTTGGGGTACCTGGAGGACCTGGGCAAAATTCTGTTTTTTTTAATTGGCCAATATTAACTTGTGGTATAAAAAGTTTAAGAAAAACAAAAAGAAACAAAAATGAATAAACACTTCGTGCCGCGATATGAGCTTGTAGATCTGCTATTTTTGAAAAATCTTGAAAATTGCTGCAAATCTTTGAATACTGTATGTATCTGTTTTTAATGCGAACATTTTTCAACACAACTTTTTGCTTTCATTTTTGCATTTTTGTCCCCCACACACACACACACACACACACCTTTGTCGGCTGGCGTAATGGCGTAACCATTTTCTCATACAGTTATATTGTATCACAGTGAAATACACCTCCCAAACGGTAGGTTGCTTAGTTGAAAGCATACAGAGAGAATGGCCACCGATCGGGTTAAATTTAAGTTACAACAGCATGGACTGCAGTAATAAGTGCCATGTTTAGTGATTCGAACGCTGCAAAGAAAATACAATGTGGAAGAACATAGGCTGAGATCATAACAGCCAATGAGCTTGGCCCGAAAAACACTTTGGGACATTCTAAAAGAGCTGTGTCCTCCTCCCACCGAGGTCGCAGCAGGTGAGCAGGTGGATGCAGCCCCTGTGTATGTTTCAGTAGCCACAGACGCCTCAGACAAGGGGAACCGAAAAATGTTTCCTGTGTGCCTGAGATATTTCAATCATGACGGAGTACAGTTCAAACTACTAGATTTCTATGAAGACGGTGACGAATCCGCCAGTGGGATCCACCACGCCATAATTGAGTGTTTGACCAAATATGAACTCAAGACACAGAGCGTATCACATCTTATTCTGCTGACAATGCCAATGTCAATTATGGCAGGCATCACTCTGTTTACCAGTTATTACAGAGTGATAACAGTCGCAGGCATTTTGAAAGCAAATTGCCCAGCCCACGTCGCTCACAATGCCTGTAAACATGCACGCGACCAGCTGTCAGTGGACATAGAGACGGTTGTCTTAAAGGTGTATAGCCACTTCTCAGTGTCAGCTTCTCGGCAAGAGAACCTTCGTGGATTTTTCGAGTTTGTGGACATCGAGTGGAGAGAGATTCCGTGTCACGTCTGCACCAGATGGCTGGCTCTGTATCCAGCTGTTGAGTGTCTCCTACAGCTTTGGTTCTCAAAGTGGGGTCCGGGGACCCCCAGGGGTCCTTGGGGGAGTTCCAGGGGGTCCCCAGCTAAATGATGGATAGTTAGGAACCAAATGGACCCTTATGGGTCTGTAACTCTGAGAGTGTACAAATGGAACCAAATGGACCCTAACGGGTCCATTTGGTTCCATTTGTACACTCTCAGAGTTAAATTAACATTGATTTTACAATATAAATTGGGGTCCCAGAGATAGATATGCCATTAAATGGGGGACCGTAGCCTCTAATGCATGTCAAACTGGGGGTCCTTGAAATTAAAATGGTTGAGAGTCACTGCTAGAGCCGTAAAACTCTTCTCTTATGGGGGTCCCTGGCATATCTTTTCAAACGAGGGTCCGCGGGCTAATACGTGTCAATGTGGGGGTCCTTGACATGAAAAAGTTTGAGAACCAGCAATAACAGCATATTTCAGGTCACTCGGCGAGGCCTGCCCTGTGGTGCTTAGGAAGATATTGTTCTGATGATGATGATGATGAGGATAAAGCTAACACAGTTGAAATCTACTTGTTTTTCTTTCAAAACGTGGGAGTTGTCTTCGACCAGCGTGTAAAGAAGCTAGAGGAAACAAAGCTCTGCATCACTGATGTGCATGAGGATATTAGGACATTCAAAGCGAAAATTCAACAAAGAAAATATGACTGCTTCTGTGGATTCCAGACCAGGCAGCTGATGGATAAACTGCTGCCTGCAGAAAAGGCCAAAGTTAACGTGGATTTCACTAAATTCTACAGCACGGTCTGATTTATCCACAGACAATGTAATGATGAAACTCAGACCCATCGGCCTGTTTGAGACACTCAGATTCTCTGACTTGGAGGAGGTGGCGGCTGCCCTAAAGTTGACTGACACACTCAACATGGACAAACTGTATGAGGAATTCTGCGCCAGCCAGGAAGAAATTGAAACGGCACGACAGGATCCCCAAAAATCAACCAGTGAGAAGTGGGTGTCCGTCTTCCAGAAAGTCGGAAAATCTAACTTGACCAACCTGGTCCAGATTGTGTCATTCGTTCTCAGTGTGCCCGGATCAAATGCCTTTGGGGAGAGGATTTTTTTTTCACTTATGGCCAACAAGTGGTCAGATGCAAGAAATGGCTGCAGCACTGACCTGATCAAAACTGAGCTTCAGATATCAGTGAACATGAACATGCCCGGCAAAGACTTTCTTGCTTCGCAGAAGGACAAAGAATTGCTGGGTGCTGTTAGGAGCAGCAAGAAGTATCCCTGGAGAAATAAATAGGTGAGTAATATTTTTATTGTATTTTCATTTTGACAATATTGGGCTGTGCTTTTTACACACTCCTAATGTGTTTTTCCTCTTGTTCTTTTTTTTCTTTCTAATCAGAACTTTGTCACCGACTCCCCCGACCCCCCATGAAGGACACCGTTTAGAGAGAGAGAGAGAGAGAGAGAGAGAGAGAGAGAGAGAGATCCGCGGTGCTGTGTGAGTCAGTCAGCTGATTGATGGGAAAATGGTTGGTTGAAGGATAACATTAAGTCTAATAACGATGTACCGTGCATGTTCACATCATATGTATACTTTGCATTACTTAATACCCTTTTTCAAATATTTTATTTTTTAACATTTTGGACAAAATTGCCATCGAGGTGCCCAGATGTCCCTAGTGCCCACCTATCCTGTGTCCGATGAACATGCTGATGTACAATGTGATGTAGTAGCCTAATGCAGGTGTAAGACCAATGTGTTTGTATTGTGTTATAGGTATGCATAGTTTTCTATGCATTTTGAGGGTTTTCGGGGGTTTGACCCATAGACTGTATAACAGAGATGGACAAAGCCACTCCGCTGCTTTCTACAGACCGAAAATGAAGCCGATTGTTCCAAGACTGTGGGTCCCCCATCTTTCAATATCGCGTCAGAATGAGACCAGACCATTATTGGTTGGGTAGCTTGTCAATCAAGAGCGGGGGGCGGGGAATGAATGCTATTGGTTGTGTAGCTTGTCAATCAAATCATCCTGCCCCTCCTAGAGAATAGCCTACTTTATCGTCAATTTTATAATAAATAGGACCATAATTTAGCAAAACGCATATCCTGATGATTGAGAGGAGACTTTAAACTAGCGACTGGAAGCATATAGAATTTATGACAATTTTTATTACAGTAAGAAAATCTAGTCTAAAGTTTGTCAAAAAACCCATTCACTTGCGTTAAAATAAATTCTTTCTGACACCGCAGGTCGGCGCAGGGTAAAACAGCCACTCTGGCCATTTTGTCGGCCTCATCGTAAATATCTCAGACTTGCCCCTTGGTTTGACCCCCAGAAACATTTTCGAACCGTAGGGACTGGCTCCCCCAAAATAATCAAATAACCTCACCCTAAGGTTAGGTTAGGACGTACATGTGTCCCGTTTTCTCCATTTCTGGAAGCTGGCAACCCTAGAGCAGTCTCAGGCCGAGGAGGAAACGAATCAGTGTGAAGCTTTGTCTTAAGTGACATTGAGATGTTGGAGTACCAGTAAGTGCAAGCATAGTCAAAAAGGGGCTGAATGAGGGCTGATTTGGCGCGATTGATATTGTGTGACATGAGCTGTGTTTCTGATACTACATAGTTGAAACTGATACTGGAAACAATGGTGTGTCATCATACACGTGGCAAGTTGTTGGAGGCATGCCAACCTGATCTTGTCTGTGCATCGCAGGTCAATCAATGTGAAGATGGCACGTACTGTACTGTACTGTACTGTACTGCAGTGGTTCTCAAACTTTTTCGTGTCAAGGACCCCCAAATTGACATTTATTAGCCCACGGACCCCTATTTGAAAAGATAAGCCAGGGACCCTCATAAGAGAAGATTTTTTACGGCTCTCCAGCAGTGATTCTCAACCATTTTAATTTCAAGGACCCCCAGTTTGACATGCATTAGGGCTACGGACCCCCATTTAATGGCATTTCTATCACTTGGACCCCAATTTTTATTGTAAAATCTATGTCAATGTAACTCTGAGGGTGTACAAATGGAACCAAATGGACCCGTTGGGGTCCATTTGGTTCCATTTGTACACTCTCAGAGTTACAGACCCATATGGGTCCATTTGGTTCCTACTTCCTAACTATCCACCATTTAGCTGGGGACCCCCTGGAACTCCCTCAAGTACCCCTGGGGGTCCCCGGACCCCACTTTGAGAACCAATACTGTACTGTACTGTACTGTACTGTACTGTACTGTACTGTACTGTACTGTACGTGGGCAGATGACTCGTGCTGGCCAATGACTTTTTTCAGATTGATCTCTGACCATCCTTACATTCACACCTGGTCAGCCAGCCAGTCTGGGGGTCGGCGGCCATATAAATACATTGGGGTGTATAGGTAAGGGGGGTCGGCGGCCATAATTTATGGGGTCCTTGACGTGAAAAAGTTTTGAGCACCACTGATAGAGCAACAAACTGTACATTTTACAGATATCTGTTAGGATTTAGAATACATTTTGTAGAGTCGGCCTCAGGTCTTAACACGTGCTAAAAGCTTTCAACGTGTCTCATACAGATTTGTTTTTCTTTTTTTTCTTATGGTGTAGAGTAGGCTATTCAGATTTTGTTCTAGTTTGTGGCGATTGTCCCGCCCCTCCTGCACTGTGATTGGACAGCTGCGGGGAAAGTTACAGTCATAAGTACAGCGTTCCACCCAAAGCTCTGTACAGAATAGTTTGTCTGCTGCCCCTTCTGGAATCCTGCCAATAGAAGGCGCTCCCACTGAAGACTATTTCAAACTGATGCTGGACTCGACAAAAAAACAAAAAATGACCCCAGAAAAGGGTAATTGGCTTCGCTTTTTCTCGTTCCATGTCTGCATTCTTCTCTTTTTTGTTCTATGCTTTCTTCCCGTTCCTGCGAGAAGTGAGGACACCCTGCATGTCCTGCAGGAAGACGGTGAAGCAACAAGAAGCTGCTCAGTGGATCCAGGTAGGAGAGGGACCATTGATTAACCTTGTTAACCCTTTAAGGCCTGAGGCGATTCTATACAAAATATATTCTAAATCCTAACAGTTTTTTGAAAAAAACGTATGCTACTATGTCAGTGATTCTCAAACCTTTTCTTGTCAAGGACCCCAAAATCTATATGTATTTGGCCGCGGACCCCCATCTCAAAATATTTTGTTCCAGGGAAGCAAAGATTTGAGTTACAAATATTAAAATATATCTATTCAACGATTTGCACACATCTTCAAGATTTTTCAAAAATAGCAGATCTACAAGCTCATAGCGCGGCACTCGGTGCAGCGCTATGAGCTTGTAGATCTGCTAATTTTTTAATAGCCAAAGTGTAAAATAATGCTTTTTTTTAGCTCAAATCATAAAGTGACAGGTCTTAATGGCTTTAATTACTTCAATTGAGTTTTGATTGATCCAATTAATCCATAAGGGAAAGATTAAAGGTGCTGGACTAGGGATACATTTTGGTTTATAATCAGAACTACTCTTTTGTAAAAAAATAAAAAAATAAAATAAACAATGGATAATAATAATTATTACACTTTTTTTGTTATTTTAGATCTCACTCCTGGCTTTTTCGACGAGGAATGGCCCTCACGCTGTGAATTCTGTAAGACAATCATCACGCACTTGCTGGACATCCTGGGGAACAACAGAACAAAGGTGTGTGTGGTGTGCAGATTGATCTGTCAGTCATAACGCGTAAAGCGTAATGCAAATGTTAACTGATGTGTGATATGAGTGTGCAGCAGTGTTCATTCTGACGCCACATTTTGATTCAGTTTAATCATAATCTTTTGAATAACATTCCATTTAGTTTTAGTCATATTTTAGTCACCTGAAAAGTTTTAGTTTTCAGGCGCTGCGACACGTTGTGAGCATGTAGATCAGCTATTTTCGGATAGTGAACCTGCACACAACCAAGTATAATATGACAAGTCTTAGTTCTACTGGATCTCTTCTCCACCATAGTCTAAGGGCAGGTACACACTGTAGGACTTTTAAAGTGGTCGGGATTCATCTGATCGTTGAGCATTACACACTGCAGGAGTTTATTTCTTGAAATAGGCTGTCATATATCGTTGTGGTTTTCACACTATAGATTGATCCCCGACCAGGGATTACACACTGTAGGATAGTTCACTAGGACGCTGTCCAGGGTCAGACCCAATACATACACTTGTTTTTATTCCAATTCATTTTAATCGACGTCTCCTGTGATACATGCACCTCTCTCTCTCTCTCGCTCTCTCTCGCTCGTCAAGCAGGCAGCACACAGTGTTGCCATGTCCGCTTATTATAAGCGACTTTGGGATTGTTTTTCTGTAAAGTTGCTTGAAAGTGTAGTTGCTTATTTGGCCTTGTTTCCTAATGTTGTTTGAACCAGTTGTTCTCAATCATTTTCATGGCAAGGACCCCCAAATTAATATTTGCCCGCAGACCTCCCCCTTCTGAAAATAATATGTTGTGCCATAGACCCCCATACAAGATCTGTGTGGAAAATATTCCATATTTTTTTAAATTTTTTCAAGATTTTTCTTTGATAGCCGATCTGCAACGTGAGCTTGTCGATTGCCTATTTTTCGAATATCCAATGTATTTGTATCTACAGGTTTAAAGTGCTTATAGTCGGTTTTGTAGGGCTTGTTTTCATAAACATGGTTGCTTATTTCTCGCAAAATCTGGCAACGCTGTCTGATACACGCTGCGGCTGCAGACAGACACAGACACTCGCTCTGGCTCTCTGTCTGTGCGATTGCTCTAAAATAAACGCTCGCTCACTCTCTCATTTTGTGTTATAATGTTTAACTTAATACAGGACTGGACGGTAATATTATGGTAGGGACTGTTTGTTGTGGTTAGGTCCAGCGACCCTCCATAGCCACGTTGGCTGTAATGTGCTCTCATTGGCTGTAACGTACAACTCCTGCAGAGTCATCTCAGCCACTTTCATACTGTTTGATACTGTCTCATGCAGGGACGTGCACAGATAGACTCTAGGTGGTGCTAGAGCACCTGCCCTTTGCCCTCTTGACCAGAAGTGCCCTTTTTTTTCTCCAGTTTACAGCAGGGGTCTTCAACAGGGGGTTCGGGACCCCTAGGGGGTCCTCAGAGTTACTACAGGGGGTCTGCCAAATCTCTATGTGATATGATTTTTATTTTTACCATAACCACTCGAAACCTAGCATCCCTTTTCTGAGGAGAACTTTAGCCAAAAATAGTAGATCTACACGTTGTGGGCTTGTAGATCGGCTATTTTTGGCAAAGAGGTATAAGTGTAGAGGGAAAAAAGAGCAGACCAAGTCAACAAAAAAAAGTATAATTTACTTGAGCACCTGCCCCTCAAAATGTCTGTGCACGCCACTGGTCTCATGTCCAGTCTGGGACAGAGATGAATATCTAACTTGGTAGATATTTGAAAAAGTCAGGAAGCCATCATAGAGCGCAAGTATCGTGGCCGTATCCTCTCACAGAGCCTTTCACACACAGCGACCAAAACCTCGCAGATCACAGGTTTTGTTGGCGAGCCCCAAAAAAGGTCCCAGACAGCATAATCGGACCAAATATCCTGCAGTGTGTACCTGCCTTTAGTTCTACTGGATCTCTTCTCCACTAGTCTTAAGGCAGGTACACACTGTAGGATATTTGGTCCGATTATGCTGTCTGGGACCTTTTTTGGGGCTCGCCAACAAAACCCTCCGATCTGACGCAGATCGGGCTGTGATCGGCGAGGTTTTGGTCGCTGTGTGTGAAAGGCTCTACGAGATGATGCGGCCACGATAATTACGCTCGGCGATGGCTTACTGACCGTTTTCAAATATCTAGCGGGTTAGATAATTGGCTGTGTCTCAGACAGGACAGCAGACAGTATCATACAGTATGAAAGGAGCTGCGACCACCCTGCGAGGAGACGCTACAGCCAATGAGAGCACATTACAGCCACCGTGGCCATGGAAGGTCGGTGGACCTGACCACAACAAACAGATCCCCCGCATAGCGTCCAGTACTGTATTAACTTAAACATTATTATAAAACAGAATGAGAGTGAGCGAGCGTGCTCGAAGGGGGGCTGTTTATTTGTGACTATTGCACAGAGATAGAGAGAGACAGAGAGCGAGCGAGCGATCTGTGTGTGTGTGTGTGTGTGTGTGTGTGTGTGTGTGTGTGTGTGTGTGTGTGTGTGTGTGTGTGTGTGTGTGTGTGTGTGTGTGTGTGTGTGTGTGTGTGTGTGTGTGTGTGTGTGTGTGTGTGTGTGTGTGTGTGTTGCCAGATTTAGCGAGAGAAATGAGCAACCACGTTTGTGAAAACAAGCCCAACAAAAGTGACTATGAGCACTTTAAGCCTATATACAAATACATTGGATACTTGAAAATAGACGATCTACAATCTCACGTTGTCGATAGGCCATTTTTAAAGAATAAATCGAGGGGGGGGGGGGGGGGGGGGGGTATTTTCCAAATCCACACCGATCTTGTATAGGGGTCTATGGCACAACATATTTTCAGAAGGGGGAGGTCTGCGCCTCTGCGGACAAATATTAATTTGGGGGTCCTTGCCATGAAAATGTTTCAGAACAACTTGTTCAAACAACATTAGGAAACAAGGCAGAGAGAGAGAGAGAGAGAGAGAGATCAATCACGGGAGACGTCGGTTAAAATTAATTGGAATAAACACAAATGTATGTATTGGGCCTGGTCGGGGATCAATCTATAGTGTGAAAACCACAACGATATATGACAGCCCATTTCAAGAAATAAACTCCTGCAGTGTGTAATGCTTAACGATCGGACGACTCCCGACCACTTTAAAAGTCCTACAGTGTGTACCTGCCCTTAGACTAGTGGATCTCTTCTCCACTAGTCCCTCCCTGACATTCTAGTCTAGTTTGTATTTGTTGATGAAAATGTCAATATATTTAGTCATAGTTTTCGTCATCATAGCTTAGCTTCTTTCTCTTCATGATCCTTTCTGACCCAGCACCACAAATACACGTGTGATGTGTGTAGCTGTCACTGTTGTGTGATAAAATACATATCTACACAGCCAATGGATTGTTTTGATTTCAAACTGAACCTCTCTTTCTCTGTCTCACAGGCCGCGATAGAGAGAGCCCTGGACACGGTGTGCAAACATTATTTCAAAAATTTCTGTGTGAGAAAATACTGTCATAACTTTGTGAAGAAGTTCCACCAAAAGCTCATTCAATTACTCGAAGAGAACTCTGATCCCACGACTATCTGTAAGAAATTGTGGCTCTGCGGCGACAACTCCTTCTGTAAGCACTACATTTAAATGTATTCAAATGTTACAAAAATGTTTTGAGGCAAGCTCAGTGAACAGGAACTGTTTTGATCATGTCATTTATATTTGATCCATACAATCGAGATAAACACTTGGTATAAATAAATGACTGGATCGTATGGATCAAATATGTAACACTTGACATAAATACTTCTGAGTTGACCACTCAGAAGTATTTGTGATTGACTTGACGTTAATGCTGTGATGATTTCAGCCTACCTTGATGAGCTGTCCATCATGGACAAGAGGCTGACTGACCATGAGAATACTGTGGCAGAACTGAAGCAACAAATTGGAGGTATATATTATATATTCATGTTTTACACATATATATATATATATATATATTCCCCAGATACACTGTTTATCTTTGCATAACAATGTGAGTGAATTTGTAATCCCCATAAAGTCAAATTTAGCAAGTTGTGCAAAAGTTGGAGGGCAGCCTATTGCCATGCACCTACTGTAATACCATCTATTACCTATTGAAACACCACTAATTAGGGTCTTACCAAATAGAGAACCGAAGTCTGACGTCACTGCCACTAGAGGGCGCTGTTCCACGGGTTCGTGGCTTTATTTTTTGTGTAGAAATCCCCATTTGGGAATCTTAGATCAGGTCATATAAGAACTGTGTTGCAAACATAAACACACCACCCTGGCGTTTTTGTCAGGGGGGTGGCTCTGCATCGTTTATGATATTCATTCATATTTGATACAGCCTGTTTCTGGCGAAAATGGAATTAATTCTGCCTTTAAAAGTCTTAAGAACTACTACTTCCGGGTCTGAAATCACTGTCCCCACAGCAGCCGCGTTCATGGGAAATGTAGTCTTTGGTTGTTTGACTTATTTCTAGTGTTTATATTGTGTTACTCTTTGGGTAAATGTGTACATTCACACCTTCAGTCGATGCTTCATATCAATATGAGTAAAAACGCCAGGGTGGTGTGTTTATTGTTGGAACACAGTTCTTATATGAAGCGATCTAAGATTCCCCAATGAGGATATCAATACTAAAAGTAAAGCCATGAACCTGCGGAAAGCGCCCTCTACTGGCAGTGACGTCAGGACTTTGTTGCTCTATAGGTGAATGAAAGCAGAACCTGATACATACAGTACAGTGTGAAATGAAAATCCTTCTAATTTCCAATCGAACCAATTAGAAATTCATCCTCATACAGTCTCTCAGGGAGACATGTAGGTTTCCCCCAGAGTTCACAAGAGTCCCAGTGAGAAAGTTGAGCTGCTTTCAACTTCAGCTACAAAGCTACAAAGCTACACAGCTATATATGCTGTTTATCTGCCAGTGTGAACACAGCATAAAGGTGCTGTACTAGGGATAGTTTCTGGTTAAAACAGAACTTCTCATTTGTGACTGGGGCCAGAGAAATGTTCCTCAACTCGGCCATTTTTAAACAGTAGAAACAAGGAATCTACTTCCATATTAACACAGTTTGAATGTTGAAGGTTTCCATTCCAACAGATAGCTGTTTTAGATCGATTGTTTCAATGGCCCTATTGTCTCAGGTTTCACCCTCTGAGCACCGCCCATCTTCACACCGTGTGTCTCTGTGTTTACATGTTGGCGCCAGTGTTGCCAGGTCTGCGTATTATAATGTTCAAGCCACTAGAGGGCGCTGTTCCACGGCGTTGTGAGCTTGTTCCACAAGCTCACAGCGCGTCACATCGCGAGCAACGCGCTGTGAGCTGTTTTTTCAAATAGTCGACGTAAACAGTAGGTTTAAAATGCTCATGTGTCCCATAGTCTCTTCTTTTGGGCTTGTTTTCCTAGACCTAAAAATATTAATAATAATAATAATAATTATTACACTATTTTAATTGTTTTAGATGTCACTGCTGATCTTGATTTTGAGTTCTCCCACCGCTTCTGTGGAACCTGTAAGACCCTCATCAAGGACCTGTTGGAAATCCTGGGGAACAACAGATCAAAGGTGTGTGGTGAACAGCTTGATGTATCAGTCATAACCTGAAAGTGTAATGCAGATGTTAACTGATGTGTGATATGAGTGAAGTATGCAGGTTTTATTCTTTCTCCTCATGATCCTTTCTGACCCAGCACCACAAATAAGTCATGTGTGTAGCTGTCACTGCAGTGTGTTTTTTTAAATATACACTGTTATAGCTATTTGATTGTTTTGATTTCAAACTGAACCTCTCTATCTGTCTCACAGGCCGCGATAGAGAGTGCCCTGCACAAGGTGTGCAAAAAGTATTTCTCAGGCTTGAAGAAGAAAGTCTGTGACTACCTTGTTAAGAAGTTCACCCCAAAGATCATTAAATTACTTGAAGACCACCTTACACCTACAGCTATCTGTGAGAAATTGGGGCTCTGCGGCAACACCCTCCGTAAGCACTCAAGCTGATTTCAAGGCACCTAAAATTGATTAAAATGTTACAAACATGTTTTGAGGCAAGCTCAGTGAACAGGACCTGTTCTGATCATGTCATTTATATTTGGTCTATACATTCGATAAGGTAGAGGTTGATCACTCACAAGTATTTATGATTGACTTCATGTTAATGCTGCTGATTTCAGCCCAGCTTTATGAGCTGTTCCTCATGGACATGATGCTGACTGACCATGACGATGATGTGGAAGAACTGAACCAACAGCCTGGAGGTATTGTATATTCATGTTTTGAAAACTTGTTCTAGTTTGTGTTATTGTCTCCGCCAGGAGACTATGTTTTCGTTCTCGTCCTTCCGTGTGTCCACCAAGCTAACATTGGGCAAGCTTCACGTGACACGTGACAATATGTTGAAAGGGTGTGCTTTGATTGGCTAGCGAGACGCATGATGAAATAGAGGTGTGTCACTTCAAAAGATCATTTATATCTTTTGAAGTGAGGTAAGACAGGATTAATCAGGAACAGTACTGGCGGAGACCTGTGCTCCGAGGAGCACATTCTCTAGTTATTATCTGGGTCTGACCAATTAGGTGAATTAAACCTTATACAGTACAGTGTGAAATGCAAATCCTTCTCTTTCTGCTGGTCCTACTATGATGCCAATTGAACCAATTAGAAATGCAGCCTCATACAGTCTCTCAGGGAGACATGTAGGTTTTCCCAGAGTTCACAAGAATCCCAGTGAGAAAGTTGATTTGCTTTCAACTTCAGCTACAAAGCTACAAAGCTACAAAGCTACAAAGCTATATGCTGTGTATCTTTGTATCTACCAATGTGAACGTGCTGTACTAGGGATAATTTTTGGTTAAAACAGAACTTATCATTTGTAAAAAAAATAAGAAAAAAAGTAATAATAATTATCATTACACTATTCTCTTTATTTTAGATCTCCCTGCTGATCTTGGCAGCAGTTTAAAATGTACGCTCTGTTTGCTCACCCTCCCCCCCACCGTCTGTGAGCTAATGGGGGCCTGCCCCTCCACCTTCCTCTCTAAGCAGAACACAAGCAGCATGTAAGTATACTCAAGATGCTTTCATGGCACCTTTAAATGTTTTGATTTGATTTATTTGGTTTATTTTATTTAGCACAATTGTAAAAGCCAGTAGAAAATATATGCACAAGAATACAAAAACTGCCGGTTATTGGCTTAGGAATGAGACAAAAACAGAACAATCCAGTGAATTCAAGGCCTCATGGGGTGTGTAATTGATCAATCTGGGAACCCATCGCCAAATAAAAAAGGAAAGACAACGCCCTCTGCTGTTTTTTGGGGCGGTGTAACCG
Organism: Gymnoscopelus microlampas; assembly: GCF_963454915.1. Taxonomy (NCBI): domain Eukaryota; kingdom Metazoa; phylum Chordata; class Actinopteri; order Myctophiformes; family Myctophidae; genus Gymnoscopelus; species Gymnoscopelus microlampas. The sequence continues at coordinate 49,409,492 of NC_139953.1, read as the reverse complement.
CCCCCTATAAGTGAGTTTTGGACACTGAACAATCCTGCACCGTGATTGGCCAATAGTCTACAACGCAGTCTACAACCCTAACCCTTCCACAGTCAATGCAAATCTATACTTTTGCAAAGTCAGCCAATCACATTACAGCTAGTGTCATCACCACTAGCTGTAATGTGATTGGCTGACTTTGCAAATTCAGGACTGTGATTGGCTAGCGAAACACATGACACATGTGCAGCCCTATGAATAGCAGTATGGACTTAAAGAAAAGTCATTTATCCTTTTTTTTAAGTGAGTCATGTTGTGATGACCACACACCGCCCACTTCACACTGGGTGTGATTTTTTTTTAAGTGAATCACTTCCATCACTGTGATGACCATTGTGACCACACCGCCCACTTCACACTGGGTGTGATTTTTACTCTTTCACTTAGCTCTGGGGGGAGCAAAATGGAGCACCCGTGCGCAAGGAAACCGGGGTTTTGGTCTGCCTTCAGCCTTTCACTTCCGGTGGTGCGACTATGTTTTCATTCCCACTAACAATATTTCTACACAGAATACTAACCCCACTTCTCCCAGAGAACATGGATGGTTTTGGTTATAAGCCCACTTGTTTCTATGATGAAAGAGCAAGTTAAAATGTGAATATCTTTCCGTGGTTTTGTCGGCTTCGAGGATGCTATTGTTAAATGAGTTTCGGTTTGTTTCTAGTGGGGAAGGATCGGCAGACACGTAAATCCCGCCCACTACATTTGATTGGGTAAAGCACGGCCTGCTTCCTGATCTGAAGGCACGCCCACTTGTAGGCCAGTGCGTACACGATATGACGAACCCCCCGACAGATTCAAGCGGAGAGCAGAATCTGTTCTTGAGAGATTAGTAATTGATAGACAATAAGAATTGTTTTGGGTGAACTATTCCTTTAAAGACTAATGTTTTAAAACAAGTTGACTGTACAGTATTTGCTTTCCTCCTCTCTAGCTGTAATGGAACAAGCTCTGACCATGAGAAAACTGTGGAAGAACTGAAGCAATATATTGGAGGTATATATTCATGTTTTACAAACTTGTCACAGTCTCTCAGGGAGACATGTAGGTTTTCCCAGAGTTCACAAGAGTCCCAGTGAGAAAGTTGAGCTGCTTTCAACTTCAGCTACAAAGCTACAAAGCTACACAGCTATAAATGCTGTTTATCTGCCAGTGTGAACACAGCATAAAGGTGCTGTACTAGGGATAGTTTCTGGTTAAAACAGAACTTCTCATTTGTGACTGGGGCCAGAGAAATGTTCCTCAACTCGGCCGTTTTTAAACAGTAGAAACAAAGAATCTACTTCCATATTAACACAGTTTGAATGTTGAAGGTTTCCATTCCAACAGATAGCTGTTTTAGATCGATTGTTTCAATGGCCCTATTGTCTCAGGTTTCACCCTCTGAGCACCGCCCATCTTCACACCGTGTGTCTCTGTGTTTACATGTTGGCGCCAGTGTTGCCAGGTCTGCGTATTATAATGTTCCCCCAACATTTTATTTGAAAATAGCAGATCTACAAGCTCACAACGCGTCACATCGCGAGCAACGCGCTGTGAGCGTGTAGATCTGCTATTTTCAAATAGTCGACGTAAACAGTAGGTTTAAAATGCTCGTGTGTCCCATAGTCTCTTCTTTTGGGCTTGTTTTCCTAGACCTAAAAATATTAATAATAATAATAATTATTACACTATTTTAATTGTTTTAGATGTCACTGCTGATCTTGATTTTGAGTTCTCCCACCGCTTCTGTGGAACCTGTAAGACCCTCATCAAGGACCTGTTGGAAATCCTGGGGAACAACAGATCAAAGGTGTGTGGTGAACAGCTTGATGTATCAGTCATAACCTGAAAGTGTAATGCAGATGTTAACTGATGTGTGATATGAGTGAAGTATGCAGGTTTTATTCTTTCTCCTCATGATCCTTTCTGACCCAGCACCACAAATAAGTCATGTGTGTAGCTGTCACTGCAGTGTGTTTTTTTAAATATACACTGTTATAGCTATTTGATTGTTTTGATTTCAAACTGAACCTCTCTATCTGTCTCACAGGCCGCGATAGAGAGTGCCCTGCACAAGGTGTGCAAAAAGTATTTCTCAGGCTTGAAGAAGAAAGTCTGTGACTACCTTGTTAAGAAGTTCACCCCAAAGATCATTAAATTACTTGAAGACCACCTTACACCTACAGCTATCTGTGAGAAATTGGGGCTCTGCGGCAACACCCTCCGTAAGCACTCAAGCTGATTTCAAGGCACCTAAAATTGATTAAAATGTTACAAACATGTTTTGAGGCAAGCTCAGTGAACAGGACCTGTTCTGATCATGTCATTTATATTTGGTCTATACATTCGATAAGGTAGAGGTTGATCACTCACAAGTATTTATGATTGACTTCATGTTAATGCTGCTGATTTCAGCCCAGCTTTATGAGCTGTTCCTCATGGACATGATGCTGACTGACCATGACGATGATGTGGAAGAACTGAACCAACAGCCTGGAGGTATTGTATATTCATGTTTTGAAAACTTGTTCTAGTTTGTGTTATTGTTTCCGCCAGGAGACTATGTTTTCGTTCTCGTCCTTCCGTGTGTCCACCAAGCTAACATTGGGCAAGCTTCACGTGACACGTGACAATATGTTGAAAGGGTGTGCTTTGATTGGCTAGCGAGACGCATGATGAAATAGAGGTGTGTCACTTCAAAAGATCATTTATATCTTTTGAAGTGAGGTAAGACAGGATTAATCAGGAACAGTACATTTTCTAGTTATTATCTGGTTCTGACCAATTAGGTGAATTAAACCTTATATATACAGTACAGTGTGAAATGCTGGTCCTACTATGATGCCAATTGAACCAATTAGAAATGCAGCCTCATACAGTCTCTCAGGAAGACATGTAGGTTTTCCCAGAGTTCACAAGAATCCCAGTGAGAAAGTTGAGCTGCTTTCAACTTCAGCTACAAAGTTACAAAGCTATATGCTGTGTATCTTTGTATCTACCAGTGTGAACGTGCTGTACTAGGGATACTTTTTGGTTAAAACAGAACTTATCATTTGTAAAAAAATAAGAAAAAAAGTAATAATAATTATTATTACACTATTCTCTTTATTTTAGATCTCCCTGCTGATCTTGGCAGCAGTTTAAAATGTACGCTCTGTTTGCTCACCCTCCCCCGCACCGTCTGTGAGCTAATGGGGGCCTGCCCCTCCACCTTCCTCTCTAAGCAGAACACAAGCAGCATGTAAGTATACTCAAGATGCTTTCATGGCACCTTTAAATGTTTTGATTTGATTTATTTGGTTTATTTTATTTAGCACAATTGTAAAAGCCAGTACAAAATATATGCACAAGAATACAAAAACTGCCGGTTATTGGCTTAGGAATGAGACAAAAACAGAACAATCCAATGAATTCAAGGCCTCATGGGGTGTGTAATTGATCAATCTGGGAACCCATCGCCAAATAAAAAATCACACCTGTGTGAAGGTAGCGGCGCCTTTGATATATTTTGTCATAGATATGTGTTTCTACTAGAGAAACAATATTAAATCTCTGTAAATTCATTTCAAGGCTTCCAGTGGCACTAAATAGTGCCATTGGAAGCGAATCACCAAATGCATTCCAAGGTAAGTGGCAAAAACTGATCTGTCATAGCTGATAGATTGGGTACCTAAAAAAGAATGTGGTGTCATGAATAGTAACATAGTGATGAATAGTAACATAGTGATGTCATGAATAGTAACATAGTGATGTCATGAATAGTGACCAATCAGAACGTTGACGGACCTGACCAATCAGAACGTTGACGGACCTGACCAATCAGAACGTTGACGGACCTGACCAATCAGAACCTTGGCGAGCCTGACCAATCAGAACGTTGACGCAAAAGCCAGGTATAGAGGGCTAATATCCGCTCCCGCCGCTAAAAAGGAAAGACAACGCCCTCTGCTGTTTTTTGGGGCGGTGTAACCGCCCCCTATAACACCGACCAATCCTGCACCGTGATTGGCCAATAGTCTACAACGCAGTCTACAACCCTAACCCTTCCACAGTCAATGCAAATCTATACTTTTGCAAAGTCAGCCAATCACATTACAGCTAGTGTCATCACCACTAGCTGTAATGTGATTGGCTGACTTTGCAAATTCAGGACTGTGATTGGCTAGCGAAACACATGACACATGTGCAGCCCTATGAATAGCAGTATGGACTTAAAGAAAAGTCATTTATCCTTTTTTTTAAGTGAGTCATGTTGTGATGACCACACACCGCCCACTTCACACTGGGTGTGACTTTTTTTTTAAGTGAATCACTTCCATCACTGTGATGACCACTGTGACCACACCGCCCACTTCACACTGGGTGTGATTTTTACTCTTTCACTTAGCTCTGGGGGGAGCAAAATGGAGCACCCGTGCGCAAGGAAACCGGGGTTTTGGTCTGCCTTCAGCCTTTCACTTCCGGTGGTGCGACTATGTTTTCATTCCCACTAACAATATTTCTACACAGAATACTAACCCCACTTCTCCCAGAGAACATGGATGGTTTTGGTTATAAGCCCACTTGTTTCTATGATGAAAGAGCAAGTTAAAATGTGAATATCTTTCCGTGGTTTTGTCGGCTTCGAGGACGCTATTGTTAAATGAGTTTCGGTTTGTTTCTAGTGGGGAAGGATCGGCAGACACGTAAATCCCGCCCACTACATTTGATTGGGTAAAGCGCGGCCTGCTTCCTGATCTGAAGGCACGCCCACTTGTAGGCCAGTGCATACGCGATATGACGAACCCCCCGACAGATTCAAGCGGAGAGCAGAATCTGTTCTTGAGAGATTAGTAATTGATAGACAATAAGAATTGTTTTGGGTGAACTATCCCTTTAAAGACTTATGTTTTAAAACAAGTTGACTGTACAGTATTTGCTTTCCTCCTCTCTAGCTGTAATGGAACAAGCTCTGACCATGAGAAAACTGTGGAAGAACTGAAGCAATATATTGGAGGTATATATTCATGTTTTACAAACTTGTCACAGTCTCTCAGGAAGACATGTAGTTTTTCCCAGAGTTCACAAGAGTCCCAGTGAGAAAGTTGAGCTGCTTTCAACTTCAGCTACAAAGATACAAAGCTATATGCTGTGTATCTTTGTATCTACCAATGTGAACGTGCTGTACTAGGGATACTTTTTGGTTAAAACAGAACTTATCGTTTGTAAAAAATAAAATAAATAAAAAAGTAATAATAATTATCATTACACTGTTCTCTTTATTTTAGCTCTCCCTACTCATCTGAGTGTAACATGTTTGCGCTGTTGGCGCACCTACCCATTCTGGTCCTGTATGTGGGTAGGGGCCTGCCCGGGCTTACCCTCCTTCTACCTCTCTAAGCAGAACACAAGCAGCATGTAAGTATGATCAAGATGCTTTCATGGTACCTTTACATTTTTTGATTTGATTTATTTGGTTTCTTTTATTTAGCACAATTGTAAAAGCCAGTACAAAATATATGCACAAGAATACAAAAAATCACACCCAGTGTGAAGTGGGCGGTGTGTGATCATCACAACATGACTCACTTAAAAAAAAGGATAAATTACTTTTTTTTAAGTCCATACTGCTATTCATAGGGCTGCACATGTGTCATGTGTTTCGCTAGCCAATCACAGTCCTGAATTTGCAAAGTCAGCCAATCACATTACAGTTAGTGGTGATGACACTAGCTGTAATGTGATTGGCTGACTTTGCAAAAGTATAGATTTGCATTAACAATGGAAGGGTTAGGGGTATACAATGCGTTGTAGACTATTGGCCAATCACGGTGCAGGATTGGTCAGTGTCCAAAACTCACTTATAGGGGCGGCTACACCGCCCCAAAAACTGCCGGTTATTGGCTTAGGAATGAGACAAAAACAGAACAATCCAATGAATTCAAGGCTTCATGGGGTGTGTAATTGATAGACAATAAGAATTGTTTTGGGTGAACTATTCCTTTAAAGACTTATGTTTTAAAACAAGTTGACTGTACAGTATTTTCTTTCCTCCTCTCTAGCTGTAATGGAACAAGCTCTGACCATGAGAAAACTGTGGAAGAACTGAAGCAATATATTGGAGGTATATATTCATGTTTTACAAACTTGTCACAGTCTCTCAGGAAGACATGTAGGTTTTCCTAGAGTTCACAAGAGTCCCAGTGAGAAAGAAATCCTGACATTTCAGCAACGTTCTACCAGGCAAATAGATGAAACAGAGATTGACAGTCACAACAGAATGCACAATGTCCGTACATAACTCAGTTAGCCGTATGTAACTACTGTAAGTTACTTGAGCACAACCAAGCAGTGGTGGAAAGTTACTAAATACATTTACTTAAGTACAATGTTGAGGTATTTGTACTTTACTTGAGTATTTCCAATGTCCAATACTTCTACTCCACTACATGTATTTGAAAACTTTACTTACTAGTTACTTTGTAGATTTTGATTATTATTACAAAACATCCATTAACCACTTCAGCCCTATATACATATCGGCCCTTTGAAAAAGCCGATCTACAAGCTCACAATGCGTCGCGATGCGACACATTTTGAGCTTGTAGATCTGCTATTTTCAAAAGATTTGTATACATTTTAAAACTTGAAATGGGACATACTGCACAATGAGTACTTTTACTTTTGGTACTTTAAGTATATTTTGATGCCAATACTTTTGTACTTTTACTCAAGTACATTTTGAATTCCGGACTTTTACTTGTAACAGAGTATTTCTATATTGCAGTATTGATACTTTTACTTAAAAATTGAGTAATTTTTCCACCACTGTAACCAAGTAACTTTATGGAAAACGTAATGTTTAATGTTTCTTGACAAAACCTCAATGAGATTGTTGATACATATTGTGTGAAAAAAAACTGCTCCACCACCCGCTGATTTAAAATCAACATCAACTAAAATTGCATGAACCTGAAAACCAGCTACTATCTAAAAAAGAGACATTCAATAATTAATGCATTTTCTGGAAGAATGTCCATTTACTTATATTAAACCTCATATTTAGCTTTTTTGTTTTTGATGCATTCCTGAGACAATCATTTGATGAGCGGGTGTATTTCCAGTAGGAGACACAAGAGACTACTTTGAGTCTCCTACCCGGATACATTAGCATCTTTCCACCGGTCATCAAATTATTGTCTCAGGAATGTGACAAAAACAAATAAATCTCCATGAATTCAAGGCTTCATGGAGTGTGTAATTGATAGAAAATAAGTCCTTTTTTTTGGGTGAACTACTCCTTTAACCACTTAAGCACCATAGACTTCATTAGAAAGAATCAAGAAATTAAATGAAATTATCATGAAGATTGATTGATACGTATGCTGTGAAAAACACACCTCCTGATTTAAATTAGAAGAGACATTCAATAATGAATGCACTTTTTTTCTGGAAGAATGTCCATTTGTTTATATTAAACCTCATATTTAGCTTTTTTGAGACAACCACTTATCTGTCTGTCTGTCTGTCTGTCTGTCTGTCTGTCTGTCTGTCTGTCTGTCTGTCTGTCTGTCTGTCTGTCTGTCTGTCTGTGTGTGTGTGTGTGTGTGTGTGTGTGTGTGTGCGTGTGCGTGCGCGCGCGCACGCGCATGCATGCATGTGCGTGTGCGTGCGCGCACACACACACACACACACACAGACAGCATGCGTGCATGCATGCATGTGCGTGCGCGTGTGCGCGTGCGTGCATGCATGTACGTGCATGCATGCCTGCGTGCGTGCGTGCGTGCGTGTGTGTGTGTGTGTGTATGCATGCATGCATGCATGTATGTACATGCATGCCTGTGTGTGTGTGTGTGTGTGTGTGTGTGTGTGTGTGTGTGTGTGTGTGTGCATGCATGTATGTATGTACATGCCTGTGTGTGTGTGTGTGTGTGTGTGTGTGTGTGTGTGTGTGTGTGTGTGAGGGGTTTGATTTGTGAACGGGGGTAGCATTGTCTTTAAGCCCCATAGACTTCATTAGAAAAAAATCAATACATTAAATCACATTTTAATTTGAATTATTTTAGATGTCTTTGCTGCCTTCGACGATGATGAATGTGGCAGCATCATGTGTTCCCCATGTAAGTTTGTCATCAGTCATGTTCTGAAGGAGGTGGAGAGCAATAAAACAAAGGTGAGTTGTGTGCATGTCTTGATGTATCTGGCTGTCATAGCCTGAAAATGCAATGCAAATGATCACTAAATATGTCTGCAGCGCTGTAGCTGTTACACTGTTTTGAACCTCTGTATTTCTCACAGGAGGGAATAATCCATGCACTTGACAACGTGTGCTCCACGATGCCCTCCTACTTTCAGAAAACGTGTGAGCGTCTGGTTGTGATTGACACTGACGAGTTGTTTGAGACATTTAAACAGAATGTTACTCCCAAGGCTATCTGCATCGCGCTGAAGTTCTGCAAGGCCAGCATGTAAGTGTGCTCAAGATGCTTTCATGGCTGTTTTGATTAGATGTATTTGGTTTCTTTTATGTTAGCACAATTCTAAAAGGCAGTGCAAAATATATGCACAAGAATACACAAATAAAGTGTCACGAGGACGTAAGAAACCCAGAAGGGCATCTGGGGGCTTAAAGGAGTAGTTCACCCCAAAAAATGATGTATTTTGTATTAATTATGGAGAGTTTACTTTTTTTGTCGCATTCCTAAGACAATAATGTGATTCCACCGCCGGTTATTGGCTTAGGAATGAGACAACAACTGAAAAATCTGAATTCAAGGCTTCATGGGTGTGTAATTGATAGAAAATAAGACATTTTTTGGGTGGACTATCCCTTTATTGACTAATGTTTTAAAACAAATTGACTGTACAGTATTTGCTTTCCTCCTCTCTAGCTGTGATGGAACAGACTCGAGGGACGGCGTGACCCAAACACCGTAGACGGCACGCCATGGCCGAGTGGCATCGCCATAAACCACTCCCACTGACCTTAACATCTACGTTACTGTTCTCTGACGGCCGCTGTCACTTTAAAGTGACAGGCATCTAAACATAGTGTTTCTATTTTAGTGGTGAAGGGATGGTATAATTCAAGGGTCTTCAACAGAGGGTCCGGGACCCCTAGGGGGTCCTCAGAGATACTGCAGGGGGGGGGAATCTTTGTGTGAAAGGACTTTTCATTTTTTACTTTTACATTAACCACTTGAACCCTCGCAGTCCTATTCTGGGGGGGGGGGGGGGGGGGACATTAGCCGAAAATGGCAGATCTACAAGCTTGTAGATCGGCAATTTCCGGCGAAAGGGTTGTTGTACAGGGGAAAAAAAGAGCAGACCGAGTACCGAGTGTATAAGGTCAAATTTACTAAGTATTGAGGGTTTAAGAAGTGGTTAAATGTCACATTTAACATGAATCCAACACGTGGTGGGGGGTCCCTGCTTCATCTCTCTCTCTGGTAAGGGGTCCTTGGCCTGAACAAAAACGTTGAAGACCCCTGGTGTATTCACATTAATGAAGTAAATGAATGTCTTGATTGACCGTGGCTGTGGTGGTGTGTTGGTGCGTACGGGTGACAGAGGGGATGAAGAGAGAGAGAGAGAGAGAGAGAGAGAACGACTATATCTTCTGTATCCATGTTTGGGGATGGGGTAATGGACAGAGCTCAAATGTTTTAACGACTATTAAAACAGGCTGAAAACCCACCTCTTCAGGAAACACTACCCTTCCTCTGTGCCTGGCTTACTTGTTGTTAACTAGTTGTACGAACTCTTGTTTTATTGAAAGATTGATAGAATGCACTTAATGCTTCTGGTGATTAGTAGTTTGGTTGTTGAATACACTTATTGTGAGTCGCTTTGGATAAAAGCGTCTGCTAAATGACTGTAATGTAATGTAAAACAATGTTTTAAAAACCAGAAAGAAACTGATGGATCCTGTCACGCCAGCACACACTAATGCATAGCCTATATATGCAAATCTAATGTCTTTTCTTCTTTCTGTTTTTATGTCTTTATTCACTATATGGCACTAGAATAAAGAAATGCATACAGTTATGTCTGTCTGTTATTGTTGGGTTGTGTGTGATGTGGAAAAAGTACTCAAATGTTTTCCTTCAGTAAAAGTATCAATACTGCAAGAAATAACTCTGTTACAAGTAAAAGTCTGAAATTCAAGACTTACTTGAGAAAAAAGTACAAAAGTATTTGGTATCAAAATGTACTTAAAGTACCAAAAGTGGAAAGTACTCATTATGCAAACCCCCCCCCCCCCCTCCCCCCATCTAAAAGTATGTTGAGACCCCTGTACCAGATTTGTGTTCAAATGTTTCAGAAAATATTCAAAGATAGTCACTTTTTTTCCAAGATGTCTTTGTGTCCGATGCTCATATGTGGCCTATAGTCGCTTCTTTTGGGCTTGTTTTCATAGTCCTATTAGTTGCTTATTTCTCTCGCAAAATCTGGCAACACTGATTGTCCCTTCATCAGGAAGAGGACTCTTTCTGCTCCACTTCAGCTCCGATGGGGCTTCAGTCCTCTTTCCTCTACCAAAGTGGTCTTGCCCTTTAACTCTGAGAGTGTACAAATGGAACCAAATGGACCCGTAAGGGTCCATTTGGTTCCATTTGTACACTCTCAGAGTTACAGACCTGTTATGGTCATTCAGGGCTAGCTCGTTATGTGTTTCTGGTAATATTATTGCCCACTCATTTTGTATGTCCGTTGCAAGAATTTTGACAAAAAAAAAAACAGCCAGCATGGTGATGACGTCTGGGAAGTAGAAACATAAGTTTCCCGGGCTGGCTGCCGTTCTGTTTTAAAATATCACAGAAACACACAGAAAATGGCTGACCGCTTGAATGTTCTCATCAAAAAGGGGTGTTTTCTGCACTTCATGGTGAATATCACGGCTTCACTTGTATTTTAGAAAACTTACCGTGATGTTTATAAGCTTCAATTATAAACCAACATGACCTGTCTATCTTGGGAATTACACTTGCTACGGCCAAAAGTCTTAGTCTAGGCAGAATTTCTAGAATGTGCCAGAAAAGTGTTTTTTTTTTTTCAAAGTGCTGAACTGAAGGCAAATCATGTTGATTTTAGGCGTATTTCATTCAAACTCCTCTTGTGTGTTGGCTAGTGAGGTGCGGCCTAGTGAGACGTAATGTACTTCAACAAGGACAGCTGACGTACAAGCTCACAACCGCGTCGCGGATGCGACCGCTGTGAGCTTGGCGGTCTGCTATTCTCGGCGCGTGCAGTGGCGTGCACAGACATTTTGAGGGGCAGGTGCTCAAGTAAATTATACTTTTTTTTGTTTACTTGGTCTGCTCTTTTTTCCCTCTACACGTATACCTCTTTGCCAAAAATAGCAGATCTTGTAGATCTGCTATTTTTGGCTAAAGTTCTCCTCAGAAAAGGGATGCTAGGTTTTGAGTGGTTATGGTAAAAAGAAAAATCATATCGCATAAAGATTTGGCGGACCCCCTGTAGTAAATCTGAGGACCCCCTAGGGGTCCCGGACCCCCTGTTGAAGACCCCTGCTGTAAACTGAAAAAAACAAATTTGGGGCAGGTGCTCTAGCACCACCTAGAGTCTATCTGTGCACGTCCCTGGGCGCGTGCTCTGCGTGCGACACCTTGGCGGGACGGAGCATAAATTAGGCTTGACGGGCTGCAGCTGCGCGAGCAAGAGCAGGTTCTGGTGCCGTGATCATAGAGCGCCTCCTCCGTTCTTATGACAGACACTGGAGGAGGGGTTTGGGGGAAAACTGCTTTGAGTTATCATTATTTACACACAACACAAACCAAGAAATATATATATTTCAAGAGTGAGAGATCACAGTAACAATCCTAAGCATTCTTCCTCCATACTGGGAGAAAAACAGCATCTGAAAGTTTGATGGGAAGCATTTTTACACGTGATGCTGTGACCACTTTAACATTGCATCTTATGAGCGGTGGGGTTCATTTGGTGCCGGCCTATTTGGTGCCCTTTCTATCATATCGTCAGACTGGCTACAGTGGCTAGGCCAGGGGTCTTCAACAGGGGGTCCTCAGACTTAATACAGGGGGTCCGCCAAATCTTAGTGTGATATGATTTTTTTTTTACCTTAACCACTTGAACCCTAGCATCCCTTTTCTGAGGAGAATTTTGCCAAAAATAGCCGATCTACAAGCTCACAACGTCTCTGCGCGGCTATTTTCAAAATATTAAGCATAATGGGTATGGGTACTTAAAGTGCATTTTGATACCAAATACCAAATACTTTTGTACTTTTACTCAAGTAAATCTTGAATTTCAGACTTTTACTTGTAACAGTTATTTCTACATTGCAGTATTGATACTTTTACCTAAGTAAAACATTTTCCCACCACTGCATCACACACAACCCAATAATAACAGACAGACGACATAAATTTATGCATTTCTTTATTCTAGAGCCACATAGTGAATAAAGACATAAAAACAGAAAGAAGAAAAGACATTAGATTTGCATATAGGCTATGCATTAGTGTGTGCTGGCGTGACAGGATCCATCGGTTTCTTTCTGGTTTTTAAAACATTGTTTTAATAGTCGTCTTCAAAACATTTGAGCTCCGTCCATTACTACCACATGCGGTCCCCACCTTCACTTAATGTGGCCCGCAGGTTAATATCAGTATATTATAATAGTATCAGAATATATCAGAATAGTGATATATTATTGATTTCAGCTGGTATGAATCCAAACACGACCTCCTCCATCATCAAAGTTGCATCACCCCTGACAGCTTGTAGATCAGCCATTTTCGGCTAATGTTCCCCCCCAGAATAGGGATGCGAGGGTTCAAGTGGTTAAAGGACGACTTCACCGCTTTTCAACCTATCTTCATATAATAGGTCCTCACTAATACTCATGATAAAATGGTACCATTTTTTTCTACTCTGTCTGTGTCTCAGAGGAGGACTGTGGACAGTTCAGAGTCCCGTCTACCAGTGACATCATCAATGGGGAATCCAAGCTAATAGAAACTGCAGGCTTTCTATTCCTGGAAAGTTGCAATGCAATAAAAGAAGCCATTGTTCTCGTGTTAATACAAATCTAAATAAAAAATGTGAAATCTTGTTGAAAAAAAAAATCCTGCCTAACGATGATGTCACTGGTAGACGGGTTTCTGGACTGTCCACAGCCCTCCTATGAGACACAGACCATGTAGAAAAAAATTGTACGATTTTATCATGAGTATTAGTGAGGACCAATTATATGAAGATAGGTTGAAAAGCGGTGAAGTCGTCCTTTAATGTAAAAGTAAAAAAGAATAGTCCCTATCGCACAAAGACCCCCCCACTGTTGAAGACCCTTGAATTATACCTTCCCTCACCACTAACATAGAAACACTATGTTTAGATGCCTGTCACTTTAAAGTGACACCGGCCACAGATGTTAAAGACCTGGAACACATCTGTGTCACTTTAGGTTTCTTTGGCTATTCAAAAATAGCAGATCTACAAGCTCATAGCGCGGCACCGAGTGCCGCGCTATGAGCTTGTAGATCTACAATTTTTGAAAAAATCTTTTTTTTTTTTTTTTTTTTAAACTGATTCAGAAAACATTTTTAAGAATCGCCTCAGGTCTTAAAGGGTTAATGTCACTGGGAGTGGTTTATGGCGATGCCACTCAGCTATGGCGTGCCGTCTACGTTTTTTTGGTCTGGCTGGTCTGGCCGTCCCTCCAGCGGTCACACTCTGTTCCATCACAGCTAGAGAGGAGGAAAGCAAATACTGTACAGTCAACCTGTTTTAAAACATTAGTCCTTAAAGGACCCAAACAATGACTTATTTTCTATCAATTACTCACCCCATGAAGGAGATTCAAGGAGATTTTTTAGTTTTTGTTAAATTCCTGAGACAATAATTTGATAGCATCAAAATAGCATTACAAAAGCATGAAAGAAAAAATCGTCTCCACCGTTCAAGAAATGATTGGCTTAGGAATGGAACAAAAACAAAAAAAATATCTCCATGAATTCAAGGCTTCATGGGGTGTGATAGAAAACGCATAGAAAATAAGTCATGTTTTGTGTGAACTATTCCCAGAAGTGAACTAAATCCCCAGAAGCCCTTCTGGGTTTCTTGCCTCCTCCTGACACCCTTTATTTTTGTCTTTTAATGTTGTGCTAAATAAAAGAAACCAAATAAATCATATAAAAAAATGTAACCATTAAGAGAAACACATGTGTGTCATTTTAAGATTTATTTGGCAATTTTGCGGAAAATGTGTGCAAATCTTTGAATATATTATATGTATATTTATAAAGCATTTGTACAGTATTTTGTTCCAGTAACCTCCAGAAGCAAAGATTTTAGTTCAAAATGTTCACAGATTTGCACACATTTTCACGATTCTTCAAAAATAGCAGATCTACAAGCTCGTAGCGTGGCGCTATTTTTGAATATCCAAAGCATAAAATAATGATTATAGCTCAAATCTAAAATGACACAGTATGCGTTCTCGGATTGAATGGCTTAAAGCAGTGGTTCTCAAACTTTTTCATGTCAAGGACCCCCAAATTGACATTTATTAGCCCGCGGACCCCCATTTGAAAAGACATGCCAAAGGACCCCCATAAGAGAAGATTTTTACGGCTCTAGCAGTGATTCAGTTTGACATGCATTAGGGCTACGGACCCCCCATTTAATGGCATTTCTATCTCTGGGACCCCAATTTATATTGTAAAATCAATGTTAATTTAACTCTGAGAGTGTACAAATGGAACGGGTCCATTTGGTTCCATTTGTACACTCTCAGAGTTACAGACCCACAAGGGTCCATTTGGTTCCATTTGTACACTCTCAGAGTTACAGACCCATAAGGGTTCATTTGGTTCCTAACTACCATTTAGCTGGGGACCCCCTGGAACTCCCTCAAGGACCCCTGGGGGTCCCCGGACCAATGGCGTAAAGGTGCCATGAATAAAGCATATCCTGAGCACACTTACGTGCTGGCCTCCTTGCAGAACCCCAGCGCGGTGCAGATAGCCTTGGGACTGACATCCTGTTCCACTAGCTGAACCATCTTGTCAATGGAAGTCTCAAGCAGATGCTCACACATGTTGGTGAAGTAGGAGGGCAACTTGACGCACGCTCTCTCAACGGCATGGATTATTGCCGCCTGTGAGAAATACAGTGGTGGTGTAAAGCAACTAAGTACATTTACTCAAGTACTGTACTTAAGTACCGTTTTGAGGATTTTTTTTTTACTTTACTGGAGTATTTTTCAAATTTTCTGTACTTTTACTTCTACTCCACTACATCTCAGAGGCAAATATTGTACTTTTACTCCACTACATTTATTTGAAAACTTTAGTCACTAGTTACTTTGCAGATATAGATTATTACGTTGTAAAACTAAAGTTTTCAAATAATTGTAGTGGAGTAAAAAGTACAATATTTTCCTCTGAGATGTAGTGGAGTAGAAGTAAAAGTACAGAATTGTACTTAAGTACAGTACTTGAGTACATGTACTTAGTGACTTTACACGACTGATGACAGATGCATCAAGATGCAAACGACTCACCTTAGCTTTATTGTTCCCCAGCTCCTTCAAAGCAGCCGTGATGACGAACTTACATGTGGGACAGCTGACACCGGATTCATCATCGCCGAAGGCAGCAAAGGAATCTAAAATAATTAAAATTACAATTACATTTATTTTTTTGAATGTTTCTAATGAAGTCTATGGGGCTGTCTATGGCGTTGGTTCTCAAAGTGGGGTCCGGGGACCCCCAGGGGTCCTTGAGGGAGTTCCGGGGGGTCCCCAGCTAAATGGTAGTTAGGAACCAAATGGACCCTTATGGGTCTGTAACTCTGAGAGTGTACAAATGGAACCAAATGGACCCGTTAGGGTCCATTTGGTTCCATTTGTACACTCTCAGAGTTAAATTAACATTGATTTTACAATATAAATTGGGGTAGCAGAGATAGAAATGCCATTAAATGGGGGTCCGTAGCCCTAATGCATGTCAAACTGGGGGTCCAAGAAATTAAAATGGTTGAGAATCACTGCTAGAGCCGTAAAAATCTTCTCTTATGGGGGTCCCTGGCATATCTTTTCAAATGGGGGTCCGCGGGCTAATAAATGTCAATTTGGGGGTCCTTGACATGAAAAAGTTTGAGAACCACTGGTCTATGGTACAGACAATGCTACCCCCCTTAAACAAATCAAACCCCTCATACACGCACGCACGCACGCACGCACGCACGCACGCACGCACGCACACACACACACACACACACACACACACACACACACACACACACACACACACATACACAGAACAAAGTTTGTAAAACATGAATATATACCTCCAATATGTCGCTTCAGTTCTGCCACAGTATTCTCATGGTCAGTCAGCCTCATGTCCATGATGAACAGCTCGTCAAGGTAGGCTGCATGGAATCAGCACAGCGTTAACGACAAGTCAATCACAAACACTTCTGAGTGGTCAACTCAGAAGTATTTATGTCAAGTGTTACATATTGAAAACTACAAACTCTTCAGGAAAGATAGGAACAGAAACGGGGGTGGTGTTTGCATGTATGTTCATACTGACAATGTCTGCATCCTTCGGGAAGACCTGATGGATGAAAACATTGAAGCTGTGTGGGTCGAGATCATTTTTAAACATGCCAAACCTGTGCTAGTCGGTACCATATACAGACCTCCTAACCAGACTGATTTCTATGATAGACTTGATGAATGCTTAGCTAAAGTGGACCATGCGGAGACGATTCTTCTTGGTGATTTTAACACTGACATACTCCGCAAGGAAGCGTCAGTGTATAAGTCATTCAAGGCGTGTTGTGATCGGCATTCACTCCACCAGCTGATCACTCAGCCCACAAGGCTGTGTGTTTCCTCTCAAACTACCATAGATCTCATTCTAACAACGGACAAGGAAAAAATCCTAAATAGTGGTGTTTCCACCTGTGGCATATCTGATCACAACATGATCTTCTGCACCAGAAAGAAACGTAAACCTAAGACCGGTTACCACAAAACAGTCACAATCAGAGACCTCAAAAATTATAAGAGTGAGGACTTAGATCACAGACTGGAGGAACAGGATTGGTCCGACGTTCTAAACAGCACACAGGTAGACGAATCCTGGCTTTGTTTCAAAACCAAATTCATTCAAATTTTGGACAGTGTGGCTCCCATGAAAACCATCAGGGTCAAAACCCGCTCGGTACCATGGATGAATTCGGACATCCTTACTGCCATGAAAGTCAGAGACAAAAAGTGTTCTGAGCTTCATAAAAGTAGGATCAAACTAGCCAAATGTTTTAACAAAGGTCTCGAATCCCACGTAGCTAAACTTGAAAAGGAAAAAAACAAGCTAAGAAACAAGGTAAATAGCATGCTCCTGTTAGCAGAAAAAAGCTACCTCGATGACAAGATTGAGGAAAATAAAAAAAAAACACGAGAGCTTTGGAGGCTACTCAAGAACCTCCTAGGCTGCAGCAAAAAATTGAAAACCAGGCTTTCAAACTTAAGCCTCAAGGTGAATGACACTCTCATTTCATCCAAACACGAAGTGAGTAAAATCCTCAACATATTCTTCACGACCGTAGCCTCAGATTTGGTTGAAAAACTTCCTCCACACTCTGGGAGATATGGTGAGGAGTATGTTGTCTCATTTTACGAAAAACAGGGTGTTTGCAAAGATGACTTTAAACTCTCCCCTGTGAAAACAGAAGAGGTGTTTAAAAAATTGAGTGCTCTTCATCAACACAGAGCCACAGGCCTCGACAATATCCCCCCCAAATTTCTAAAAGACTCAGCCGCCTCCATTGCTCCAATCATTACCCACATATTCAACCTCTCCACCACACAGGGACAGGTCCCCAACGACTTCAAAAAAGCAAGGGTGACCCCTCTGTTCAAAAAAGGAAACCAATTAGACCCTGGCAACTACCGCCCTATTTCTATTCTAAGCTCCATCTCGAAAGTCATGGAAAAAATAGTCTATGAACAGGTCGACAAGTATCTTGCCGAGAAAAATCTAATCTACAAATTCCAATCTGGCTTCAGAACAAACCACTCCACTGACACATGCCTTCTCTATTTGAACGACTCTATCAAACAAGAGATTGAAAAGGGCAAATATTGCGGCATGGTCATGCTGGACCTCCAGAAGGCTTTTGACACCGTTAATCACCCGATTATGATCAATAAGCTCAGAGCAATAGGTTTTGATGACACGTCAGTGAACTGGATGAGATCCTACCTGGAAGGGAGGGAGCAAGTGGTGGAAGTAAACGGCACCCAGTCCCCCCCCCTCCCAGTGACTTGTGGTGTTCCCCAAGGAAGTATACTAGGACCCTTACTATTCCTGATGTATGTGAATGACATGTCGTCAGCCTGCGACTGCAACCTGTTCCTGTTCGCAGATGACTCGGCCCTGCTAGTCTCGGACAGGGACAGGCTGCAGGTTGAGAAAACTCTCAGCTCTGAACTCAACAAGATCTGCATCTGGCTCTCCGACAACAAGCTCTCATTACACCTGGGCAAAACGGAATGCATCCTCTTTGGGTCCACTCCTAACCTCAGAAAGGCAGAGAGCTTCACGATCAAAGCGGGTGATGATATCATCAAAAGAAAAAACGAAATTACCTACCTGGGCTCTATCTTGGAGGCTGACCTCTCTGGTGACAAAAATGCTGAAAAAACGATCAAAACGGTCCACAAAAAAACACGCTATTTGCGGAGTATTGATCGTAAAGTCAGTAAGAAGACTCTGAAGACTCTTGCAGTGGCCCTCATACAAGGTCATTACGATTATGCATGTACTTCATGGTATCAGAACACCACCAAGGCCTTAAAAACAAGGCTCCAAACATCCCAAAACAAACTTGTAAGGCTACTTCTTGGCCTCAACTACAAAACCCATCTAACCCCTGATCATTTTGATAGGATTGGATGGCTTAGGGTTGCGGACAGAGTACAGCAACTTGCTATGGGCCTGGTCTTCAAGATATATCACAACATTGGGATCCCCCTGTATTTGTCAAAATACTTCCAAAATGTTAATGATGTCCACGATCACAATACCAGAGGCAGCTCCACAAACCTTGTCCAACCCTTTTTTGGCTCAACAAAGGGAAGTAACTCGTTCTCATGCTATTCATCAAAAATGTGGAACGCCCTACCAAAAGGAGTAAAGGAGTGTAAAACCCTACTCTCTTTCAAAACAGCCCTAAAGATACACCTTCAGGAGGCTGCAATTGGAAAATGGCCCCTGTCTAAGTCCTAACCTAACCTACCCCCCTACCCCCCCCCCCCTCTCTCCTTCTCCTTTTGTACATATTTCTCACTCTTCATACCAGTAACCTGTAAACTGATTGTATGACATTCTATAGTAGTTGTGTATATCTGTCTGTCTCTTATATGTCATCATGATTTGTGTGCATGGGGAACTCATTTGAAACAAGCTCTGTGCTTTTATGAGTCTTCCAGTTTAGTAGACCTTGTATTGTGAATTTGTACTTCCATGTACTGTTGTTCTCATGTCTTACTAAATAAAGTACATCAATCAATCAATCAATATTTGATCCATACGATCCAGTCATTTATTTATTATTTATAAGTGTTTATCTCGATTGTGCGGATCAAATATGCATTGTATAATCAAAACAGTTCCTGTTCACCGAGGTTGCCTCAAAATACATTTTTAACACTTTAATCGATTTAACCCATCATTTTTAGATTTGAGCTAAAAAAGCATTATTTTACACTTTTGGCTATTCAAAAATAGCAGATCTACAAGCTCGTAGCGCGGCACTCTGCTATTTTTGAAAAATCTAGAAAATGTGTGCAAATCTTTGAATATATATATAGTTTTTTAAAGCGAACATTTTTAACTCAAAGTTTTGCTTCTGGGGGGGTCCCTGGAACAACATTTTGGGTGGTCCTTGACATGAAAAAAGTTTGAGAACCACTGATATTATAGCAACATTAAAACTTTTTTTTTAAAACTCGGTGCCGCGCCATGAGCTTGTATATCTGCTATTTTTGAATAGCGCTCTAAAAGGCACAGGGCCGCTTCTCCCTACACGCACACTACGCAGGTTGCGTGGGGCCCCGCCTACCCGCCGATCAAAAGGCCCCCCTCTCCGCCCCCTCCCTTCAGCAGAAAATAACGTGCATTACTGCGTTCACATCAGCGCAGGCTGCGCAGCGCAGCACTGCTTGGCTTGAATGAGACAACTGCTGCAGGCTGTCTGATTGGCTGTCACTGGCACGCTCTGGCGTGTGCTGTCTGCTCCCCCCCCCCCCCCTCCCCTCTCAGTGACAGTGAGAGAGTGTTATGGTTAGAGCGGTTAGCGCGCGTTGGTTTAAAAAATAAAGAAAGCTCACTCACTAGACAAAATGAAACGCATATACCCCTCTGGATACGAGAAAAAGAAAAAGGGAAAACGTCAGACGGAGCTGAGACAACAGCAATCAGGTAATTAATACAACTGTAACAGTTTACTTGTCTTGCAATTGCAATAATGTGGTTGTTGTTGTTGTTGTTGTTGTTATGTGCTGCACTGTGAAGCCAGTGAGCCATGCTGTTGTTGCTGTGTTTGTAGCCAGCGTGCAATTGCCTTTGTTGTCGGGTTAGAACAGTCTGTCAGCTGTAGTCTGCTAAGTTGCAGTGGCAATGTGGTGGTTGTTGTTGTTGTTAAGTGTTGTACTGTGTGTGTGAGCCAGCAAGCCATGCTGCTTCTGCTCCTCCTGCTGTCGTTTGTTTTGTAATCTGATATCTCTCTCTAGCCAAAGAAATCTAAAAATGACACAGATGCGTTCCAGGTCTTTAAAGGGTTAATCGATGTAAGGTGCCGTGAAATCAGCTCAGAGTGCTTACAGAAGGAGTTGTCGCCGCAGAGCCGCAGTTTCTTGCAGATAGACGTGGGATCGGAGTTCTCTGCGATTATTTGAACAAGCTTTTGGGTGAACTTCTTCACAAAGAATTGACAGAATTTTATCGCAAATAAGTTTTTGAAGAACTTCTTGCACACCGTGCCCAGGGCTCTCTCTATCGCGGGCTGTGAGACAGAGACAGAGAGGTTCAGTTTGAAATGGAAACAATCCAATATAGCTACAACTGTGTAGATATGTATTTTATCACACAAACAGTGACAGCTACACACATCGCACGTTTATTTGTGGTGCTGGGTCAGAAAGAAGAGAAAGAATATAACCTGCACACCAGTGTTCATTATGTCGACTAAAACTGTGACGAAAAATGTTTGTCGACTACCTCTTATCACTGACAAATACTAAATAAAAACTAAGCTATGATGACGAAAACCATGACTAAATATATTGACATTTGCATCAACACATTAAAATAGAAAAACAATGTTAGTGCGGGACTAGTGGAGAAGAGATCCAGTAGAACTAAGACAAATCATTTTATGCTTGGTTGTGTGCAGGTTTGTATCTTGTAGATCTGCCATTTTCGTCACACAGCCGAGTATAAATCAGGCATTTCACACCATCACTAAAATGCATTATAGTCGCCTAAAACGGAAACCCATGCCTTTTTTTTACCTAAAACTTTTCACTTGACTAAAATATGACTATGGAATTTTATTCAAAAGACTAAAACTAAATCAACTAAATGTGCTGTCAAAATGAACACTGCTGCACGCTCATATCACACATCAGTTAACATTTGCATTAGGCTTTCAGCAGGGACGTGCACAGATAGACTCTAGATGGTGTTTTTTTCCCCCCAGTTTACAGCAGGGGTCTTCAACAGGGGGTCCGGGACCCCTAGGGGGTCCTCAGAGTTACTACAGGGGGTCCGCCAAATCTTATATGTGATATGATTTTTCTTTTTACCATAACCACTCGAAACCTAGCATCCCTTTTCTGAGGAGAACTTTAGCCAAAAATAGCCGATCTACAAGCCCACAACGCCTCGCAGCGCTTCTTTCGGTAAAGAGGTATAGGTGTAGAGCAGGGGTGGGCAACTTTGTAGATGGTGAGGGCCACAAAATTTCCTCAATCACTCTGGGGGGCCGCATTGTTTATCGGCAGGGGGGCCGCATTGTTTATCGGCAGGGACCCCCCACCCCCCGTTGACAAAACCCCTCCCATTGGCAAACCGGTCCGGGGGCGGTGCGCCGGTTCGGACCAAAATGCCAGGGCTGGATTTTGGTCCCAGCCCGCCCGTTTATCGGCACTCTCGCCAGTAGTACCCCATTACTCAAAAAGCCCATAATAGTCACATATGTCATAAATAAGGGATATTAACTATTATTATTTGTTATAACTTTGTTTTTATTTAGCATTTAGTAGGCCTCTCCCCGACTAAGGATTTGTTTAGTCGAATCTAATTGGCGACTAATTGCCAATAGTCGACTGGCAGTCGACTAATGCAAAAAAAAAGAAAACTTTTTTTTTTTTTTTGGGCCAAAATACATTTTATTTCAAAGGGCCAAGTCTACACAGTTTGTTTTGTGTCTCCAGCAGAGTTTATAGTGTCTCTATCTCTCTCTGGAAGAGGTTGCACATGAACTCTGCAGCCGCACTGAGGCGCTCCAACACAAACAATACCAATACAAAGACGAGGAATAAGAAGAATAAAGTAGAAGTTACGTGTGGTTGCAGGTGTAGACTTGGCCAAAAAACATTTTTTTTTTATTTTGGCCTGGGGCCGCATTAAGTGACGGGCCGCCAGTTGCCCATCCCTGGTGTAGAGGGAAAAAAAGAGCAGACCAAGTAAGCACCTGCCCCTCAAAATGTCTGTGCACGCCACTGGCTTTCAGGTTATGACTGACAGATCAATCTGCACACCACACACCTTTGACCTGTTGTTCCCCAGGATCTCCAAAACGCCCTTGATGATTGTCTGACAGATTCCACAGCGTGAGATCCCGTCCTCGTCGTCAAAGCCAGCAGTGAGATCTAAAAAAACTAAAATAGTGAAATAATTATTATTATTATCCATTGTTTATTTTTTTTTATTTTTTTACAAGAGTAGTTCTGATTATTAACCAAAAAGTATCCCTAGTCCAGCACCTTTAATCTTTCCCGTATGGATTAATTGGATCAAGTGTAAATTACATTATCAAAACTCAAATGAAGTAATTAACAACATTAGCCAATCGTCCCTCTCCTACCTGGATCCACTGAACAGCCTCCTGTTCCTTCACCGTCTTTCTTCAGGACTTGCAGCTTGTTCTCACTTCTCGCAGGAACGAGAAAAAAGCATAGAAGGAAAAAGAGGAGAATGTAGACAAAGTACGAGAAAAAGCGAAACCAATTTCCCTTTTCCAGGGTCGTTAATTTATGTTTTACAAAGTTCCGTATCAGTTTTAAGTCCTGCCTCAGAGTTGGGTTCTGCAACGGTAAATTGTTTTCAGTGGGAGCGCCTTCTGTTTGCCCTATTTGCTCTGAGTCCTGCATCGGTGAATTGTTTTCAGTGGGAGCACAATTCGAACAAAACGAACAATTTGGTGAAGCGCCCTCCATTTTTAGCAGTATTAATTTTGTTGACTAAGTCTAAGACTAAAAAACGATTTTTAAGACTAAAAGAGATTTTGATAATTAGTCCACTAATTTCAGATGACTGAAAATATGACTAAAACTAAATGATGTGTTTTTTTTTAGACTATGACTAGCCTAAATCAGAATTTGCTGCAGTGTTAATTTTGTTGACTAAGACTAAGACTAAAAAAACGTATGGTGTGTTATTCAAAAGACTAAGACTAAATCAGAGTTTTAGACATGAACACTGAGAGTCTATTCTATGAAGAGAAGTGCAGTGCTTTGGGTGGAACACTGTACTTATCACTGTCACTTTCCCTCAGCTGTCCAATCACAGTGGAGGAGGGGCGGGACACATTTGAATAGCCTACCCCTAAACCAGTGGTTCTCAACCTGTGGGTCGGGACCCCAGGGGGGTCCCCACATGATTTTGGGGGGTCCCCATATGACAGTACAGTGACAATTTATGGACTTTTAATACCTAATACAAAAAAAATGTAAAAAGACCATTACTGCATCAAAAGTAATCAATAAACTACAGTATAAAAACTGGTCAAACATCGGCCAAATTTTCAAATAATATAAGAAAGAAGCTAAATAACTGATCTATAAGCTTGCAATGCGAGGCGTTGTGAGCTTATAGATCGGCTATTTTCACAATGTTTATCCGTGGAACCGAGTCAAACTAAATGTAATGCCTCAACATTCCAAGTGCTTGTCGGGGTGGGGGGTCCCCAGTCCAAATATGATTATTTCTGGGTGTCCCCAGTCGAAATATGATTATTTCTGGGGGTCTCCAGTTCAAATATGATTGTTTTGGGGTCCCCAGTCCAAATAGGATTATTTGGGGGGGTCCCCAGTCCATATATGATTGTTTTGGGGGGTCCCCAGTCCAAATATGATTGTTTGGGGGGTCACGGTCTGAAAAGGTTGAGAACCACGGCTCTAAACCATAGAACATTAAATAAAATCTGCTTCAAAGTCGTTGTAAATGTTTTAACATGAAAAAATAAGCCAATGTGGACGTGTTTTAACCCAAATAGCCCTATAACCCAACCCTAATGATTGTTGTTATGTTGTTTATTCATTATTATACAAAGATAAATAAGTGACTTATAGGGTAACAGAAGTCCTGACGTCACTCCCTCATCTCATGGGTTACGTAAGTAATTTCTCTATGGAGAATAACATTGGGTCATCTTAGAATCGTCTCATATAAGAATTGTGGTCCAAAAATAAACAAACTGTCTCTGCGATATTGTCAGGGAGGAGGTTCTGTATCGTTTATGATAGTCACTCACTTATATACAGTCTGTTTCGGGTGAAAATTGCATTCATTTGGAGGCGGTAACATTAGCGTTTTCTCACCATCAGTTGATGCTTCATATCCATAAGAGTCAAACAGCAAGGTTCATTTGTTTATTTTTGGAACACAGTTCTTATTTGACACAATATTAATTTCCTGCCTTGAAATGACTATGGAAACTTTGTCTTTCCCTTCAAAGCGTAGGAGGGCTTTCTTGGCAAGATGGATGTTTGATTGATTGATGATGTACTTTATTTAGTAAGACATGAGAACAACAGTACATGGAAGTACAAATTCACAATACAAGGTCTACTAAACTGGAAGACTCATAAAAGCACTGAGCTTGTTTCAAATGAGTTCCCCACGCACACAAATCATGATGACATATAAGAGACAGACAGATATACACAGCTACTATAGAATGTCTTTGATGCTGTTTGACAGGAACTGTTTTGCTGATGCTTTCCCCAATGGTGTGTCATCTTCCGTATGGTAAGTAGTTGGGGGCTTTGCTAACCTGGAATCTCTTCCGTGTGGCCTCCTAGCGAGATAGACAGTCAGCTCATCTTTGATCCTGTTTGACAGGAACTGTTTTAATGAAACTTTCCCCTAATGGTGAGAAGCCTCAAGCAGTTGGAGGGTTGCCACCGGTCAACTTAGAAAGGTATTCCGAGAGTCTAAGATGTTTGTGATGTCCAGAAATTAATCTATTACCATGGTGCAGTCGTGCAACCTTTCCTCATTAGCGTCATTTTCATAAATGATGCAGAAATACGATACAAATCAGAAAATTACTGCATTTCTCACCTTTTACAACTTAGAAAGATGATATCAGACCCTCATAGACTCTAAGTCTATGTGTATATATGCCCAGACATTATTACCGTGCCATGACTAAATCATGCAACCCTTTTCATTAGCATAATTGGCATAAATGATGTAATTCATAAACATGGATATAGCTACGGTAGATAGCCAGCACAAACTGGCTGACCAGGTGTGAATTGAAGTATGTGGTCAGAGATTAATCTGAAAGAAGTCATTGACCAGCACAAGTTCCCTCTTCACAGTGAGTGGTGACCTGCCATACACAGACAACAGCAGCTCATGACCAGGGACGTGCACAGATAGACTCTAGGTGGTGCTAGAGCACCTGCCCTTTGCCCTCTTGACCAGAAGTGCCCTTTTGAAAAAAATAAGAAAAAACGTTTTTTTCCCCAGTTTACAGCAGGGGTCTTCAATAGGGGGTCCGGGACCCCTAGGGGGTCCTCAGAGTTACTACAGGGGGTCCGCCAAATCTTTATGTAATATGATTTTTCTTTTTACCATAACCACTCGAAACCTAGCATCCCGTTTCTGAGGATAACTTTAGCCAAAAATAGCAGATCTACAAGCTCACAACGCCTCGCGCTGCGAGGCGTTGTGGGCTTGTAGATCTGCTATTTTTGGCAAAGAGGTATAGGTGTAGAGGGAAATAAGAGCAGACCAAGTAAACAAAAAAATATAATTTACTTGAGCACCTGCCCTTCAAAATGTCTGTGCACGCCACTGCTCATGACCATACTCAAGGAACTGCCCAACCAGGAGAGGAGAGTACTAACTGATGACTTTGGCGATGCTGCTGATCAGCAACCACAAAATACTACCAGTGATGGTTATCCCCTGTAAACTAAGAAGGCAACTCTCATGAATGGAATGGCAGTGATCGGTACAGAGAATTGGAAAGCCATCATGGATCATGTGCCCAGCGGGCTGACCACTTCACAGCAACACTGGACAGCAAGTCCAAAGAGTATAGAGAGATCCATGTAGTGTATGACCTCTACAATCTCCCATCTTTACTGAAGGAGGCCACACGGAAGAGATTCCAGGGCGGCAAGCCTCCAGCTGCTTGTCACGTGGAATGCGTCTCAGCGTCTGCCACATGAAAGACGACTCACCATTAGGGGAAAGTTTAAGTAAAAACAGTTCCTGTCAGACAGGATAAAAAAATTAGCAGTCTATCTCGCCAGGAGGCTACATGGAAGAGATTCCAGGGTGGTATGCCTCCAACTATTGGCATGCCTCCAACAATTTGATGGATGTCTTTAATGCTGTTTGACAGGAACCGTTTTGCTGAGACTTTCCCCAACGGTGTGTCATCTTCCGCATGGTAAGTAGTTGGGGGGGCTTGCTAACCTGGAATCTCTTCCGTGTGTGTGTGGCCTCCTAGCGAGATAGACAGTCAGCTCATCTTCCATCCTGTTTGACAGGAACCGTTTTGATGAAACTTTCCCCTAATGGTGAGAAGCCTTCCACGTGGCAAGCAGTTGGAGGGTTGCCACCGGCAGTGGCGTGCGCAGACATTTTGAGGGGCAGGTGCTCACGTAAATTATACTTTTTTTTTGTTTACTTGGTCTGCTCTTTTTTCCCTCTACACCTATACCTCTTTGCCAAAAATAGCCGATCTACAAGCCCACAACGCCTCGCAGCGCGAGGCGTTGTCGATAGGAAAAATGTTTGGGGGTGCACTATCCCTTTAACCCTCTACCATCATGACACACTGTATCTTTCACGCTCAATAATACATAAACTATATTATACACTGGCTCATGTTTCAACACATTTACAGAGCTTGTTGTTCGCTGTTCAACAAAGATAAGTACTGATTTATGGAACAACATTTTAACCCATTAAGACCGGGAATACATCTGTGTCATTTTAAGATTTCTTTGGCTATTAAAAAATAGCAGATCTACAAGCTCATAGCGCGGCACCGAGTGCTGCGCTATGAGCTTGTAGATCTGCTATTTTTGTAAAATAATGAACATTTTGCAAATCTTTGAATATATATATATATTAAAGTGAAACTCATATCTTTGCTTCTGGGGGGTCCCTGGAACAACACATTTTGAGATTGATTGATTGATTGATTGATTGATTGATTGATTGATTGATGCACTTTATTTAGTAAGACATGAGAACATCAGTACATGAAAGTACAATTCACAATACAAGGTCTACTAAACTGGATAACTCATTAAGCACTGAGCTTGTTTAAGATGAGATCCCCATGTACACAAATCATGATGACATATGAGAGACAGACAGATATGGGGGGGGTTAGGTTAGGACTTTGACAGGGGCCATATTTGAATTGCAGCCTCCTGAATTTCTTTAGGGCAGTTTTGAAAGTGAGTAGGGTTTTACACTCCTTTACTCCTTTCGGTAGGGCATTCCACATTTTTGTTGAATAGCATGAGAACAAGTTCATTCCCTTTGTTGAGCCAAATCTGGGTTGAACATGATTTGTGGAGATTCCTCTGGTGTTATGATCATGGACTTCATTAACGTTTAGGAAGTATTTAGACAAATACAGGGGGATCCCAATGTTGTGGTGTATCTTGAAGACCAGGCCCATAGCAAGTTGCTGTACTCTGTCCTCAACCCTAAGCCATCCAATCCTAGCAAAATGGGCATGGGTTAGATGGGTTTTGTGTTTGAGGCCAAGAAGTAGCCTTACTAGTTTGTTTTGTGATGTTTGGAGCCTTGTTTTTAAGGCCTTGGAGGTGTTGTGATACCATGAGGAGCATGCATAATCATAATGACCTTGTATGAGGGCCCCTGCAAGAATCATCAAAGTATTCTTACTGACTAGACGGCCAATCCTGTACAAAAAGTGTGTTCTTTGGTTGTCCATGGCCAAAAACATATCATTTTGACCACGCCCAGGAAGTAGGGTAGTAAGGTAGGGGAGCAGGGGGGAGCCCCATATCAAGGGGTTTCCTGTTTACCAGTGTTGCCATGTCTGCTTATAATAAGCGACTTTGGGCTTGATTCTAAAGTGTAGTTAATTATTTTGGCTTGCTTCCAAATGTCTTTTAAACCAGTGGTTCCCAATTTCTTTCTCATGTCAAGGACCCCCAGATTAATATGTATTTGTCCGCGGACCCCCATCTGAAAATATTTTGTGCCAGGGACCCCCATACAATATTTTTGTTGTTAAAATGTTTCTTTTTTCCCCAATATTTTTTGGGAAAATAGCAGATCTACAAGCTCACATGTTGCAATGAGACACGTTGTTAGCTTGTAGATCTGCTATTTTCAAATAGCTGATATGAAGTCGTAAAACTTAGCCTAGTCACTTTTTTTGGGGGGCTTGTTTTCATAGACCTGGCCGCTTGTTTCTCTTGCAAAATCTGGCAACACAATGATTACCTGCATTTACACCTGTAGCCTGCTAGGGAGGAAGTGGAGAGATATTGAATGAAGCGGCAGAAAAGGACAATGGCACCGGGCCAGGAATAAGGTGAATATGCAGGCTAATCACTCAAATGAATTGAATGACTGACAACAGTAAGTGATAATTCACGCGAGGCCTCATGGGGCGCTGGACAGTGGCGTGCACAGACATTTTGAGGGGCAGGTGCTCAAGTAAATTATACTTTTTTTTGTTTACTTGGTCTGCTCTTTTTTTCCCTCTACACCTATACCTCTTTAGCCAAAAATAGCCGATCTACAAGCTCACAACGCCTGCGAGGCGTTGTGAGCTTGTAGATCTGCTATTTTTGGCTAAAGTTCTGCTCCAGAAAAGGGATGCTAGGTTTGGAGTGGTTATGGTAAAAAGAAAAATCATATCACATAAAGATTTGGCGGACCCCCTGTAGTAACTCTGAGGACCCCCTAGGGGTCCCGGACCCCCTGTTGAAGACCCCTGCTGTAAACTGAAAAAAAACTAAATGTTTTTTTTCTTTTTTTCAAAAGGGCACTTCTGGTCAAGAGGGCAAAGGGCAGGTGCTCTAGCACCACCTAGAGTCTATCTGTGCACGTCCCTGCTCTCCCTTATCGATTGTATGGATCAAATATAAATGACATGATCAAAACATTTGTGTAACATTGTAATCAATGTATTGCGCCATGAAAACAGCTTGAATGCTTACGGAGGAAGGCGTGGCAGCAGCGCCCCCATTCCTTACAGAGAAGGAACTGACAGCTCTTGTAGCCTTTGAAGTATTTGCACACCTCACACAGGTCCTTCTCTATCGCGTCCTGTGAGACAGACGGTTCGGTTTCAAATCAAAACAATCCAACAGTTTAGATCACACATGGGCAACTGGTGGCCCCGGGGCCCACATGCGGCCCCCACCTTCACTCAATGCGGCCCACAGGTTAATATCAGAATAGTGATATATTATTGATTTCAGCTGTTATGATTCTAAACATGCAAACATGACCCGCTTTAATGACTTCAGTCTATATTAGTAGCTTAATGACTAGTATTAACATTCTATTGTCTTTTTTATATCCAATGTATTTGTGTTTAAGTTCATAACGTTAACATAAGTATAACTAAATGCATTTGAAATTAAATACAAATGTTACTTTTCAGGATTCCACTTAAAAATAGCAACAAAAAAAAATCTGGATAACAATTCAAAAGTAGCAAAAATTGCAGATCTACAAGCTCAAAATGTGTCGCACGCGTTTTGAGCTTGTAGATCTGATCTTTTTTTGCTCTTTTTGTGTTGCATAGAATGGCGAGGTACGGCATTAATTTACGAAAAAAGTAAAAGCTCGTAGATAAGAGGTGTCTGTCTGACAGTATATGCAATGTGTCCCTCTGGAGTGAGTATGTAAATGGCCCTCTGCATCATCAAAGTTGCATTACCCCTGGTGTAGATATTATGTTTTATCACACAACAGTGACAGCTACACACATCACTTATTTGTGTAAATGTACTTGGTTACTGAGCAGAGATAGAGCCTGACAGAGTAGAACAGCCCACAGTGCTGGGTCAGAAATGATCATGAAGAGAAAAGAATACAACCTGCTCATTTCACTCATATCACACATCAGTTAACATCTGCATTACGCTTTCAGGTTCAAGCTGCACACCACACACCTTTGATGCGTCGTTCTCCAGGATGTCCAAAACGTGCTCCATGATCTTCTTTCCCAACTCCACGTCAAGATCAGCGGTGAGATCTAAAACGTTTTTTTTTGTTTAACCCATTACCACTTTAACCATTATTTGGCTATTCAAAAATAGCAGATCTACAAGGTCATAGCGCGGCACTCGCTTTATTTTGGAACATTTTTACTCAAAAAATATTTTCAGATGGGGGGTCCGCGGCCAAATACATATAATATCAGCCACTGATATTATAGCAACATTTAGAAGACATTGTAGAACCCCCCAGAAGCAAAGATTTGAGTTAAAAATGTTCGCTTTAAAAATATACACAGTACAAGTACAAAAATATTTGAAATTGTAGTGGAGTAAAGTACAATATCTGCCTCTGAGATGTAGTGGAGTAGAAGTAAAAGTACTGAAAATGTGAAATACTCAAGTAAAGTCAAAATTCCTCAAAAGTGTACTTAAGTACAGTACTTGAGTACATGTACTTAGTTACTTTCCACCACTGGGGAAAACCTACATGTCTTCCTGAGAGACTGTATGCGGCCGCATTTCTAATTGGTTCAAATGGCATCATAGTAGAACCAATGGCATCATAGTAGAACCAATGGCATCATAGTAACCAATGGCATCATAGTAACCAATGGCATCATAGTAACCAATGGCATCATAGTAACCAATGGCATCATAGTAGAACCAATGGCATCATAGTAACCAATGGCATCATAGTAACCAATGGCATCATAGTAACCAATGGCATCATAGTAGAACCAATGGCATCATAGTAGAACCAATGGCATCATAGTAACCAATGGCATCATAGTAGAACCAATGGCATCATAGTAGAACCAATGGCATCATAGAACCAGCAGAAAGAGAAGGCCTGGATTTGCATTTCATACTGTACTGTACAGTATGTCCCTTCCATTGTGTTATAGAGTCATTTTTGGGGCGGTGTAGCCGCCCCCTATAAGTGAGTTTTGGACACCGACCAAAAGATTTGTGTACCCCCTAACCCTTCCATTGTTAATGCAAATCGATACTTTTGCAAAGTCAGCCAATCACATTACAGCTAGTGTCATCACCACTAACTGTAATGTGATTGGCTGACTTTGCAAATTCAGGACTGTGATTGGCTAGCGAAACACATGACACATGTGCAGCCCTATGAATAGCAGTATGGACTTTAAAAAAAGTCATTTATCCTTTTTTTAAAGTGAGTCATGTTGTGATGACCACACACCGCCCACTTCACACTGGGTGTGATTTTTTACCTGTTTTCAATTTTAAAGGGATTTAAAAAAAATGTGGGTCATTTTATCGTCTACTCATGCTTTTGGGAACACCACGGACAGTTTTTAAGTTGCTTGATTCAGTATTTACATATTTGATATTCCCTTCCTATACAAACCCATTGTAACCATGTTAGATTCATCGTAAACACCTGTATATATACAATATAATATACAATACCAGACTGTTGCTTCGGTCCTTCCACAGCATCATCGTCATGGTCAGGGTTCAGCATCATGTCCATGAGGAACAGCTCATAAAGCTGGGCTGAAATCAGCAGAATTAACATGAAGTCAATCATATGTACTTTAGAGTGGTCAACCTCTACCTTATCGAATGTATAGACCAAATATAAATGACATGATCACAACAGGTCCTGTTCACTGAGCTTTCCTCAAAACATGTTTGTAACATTGTAATCAATGTAAGGTGCCATGAAATCAGCTTGAGTGCTTACGGAGGGAGGTGTGTCCGCAGAGCCCCAATTTCTCACAGACAGTTGCAGGTTTAAGGTGGTCTTGAATTAATTTAATGATCTGTGGGGTGTACTTCTCAACAAAGTCCTGACAGCCTTTCCTGAGGCTTTTGCCTGAGAAAACCCTTTTGCACACCACGCGCAGGGCATTCTGTATCGCGACCTGTCACACAGATAGAGAGGTTCAGTTTGAAATCAAAAACGATCCAACAGCTACAACAGCGTAGAGTAAATCAGTAAATCAGTATCATAACCTATCATGTCACACATCAGTTAACATTTGCATTACGCTTTCACGTCATGACTGACGGATGGAGCTGCACACCTTTGATTCGTTCTTCCCCAGGATGTCCAACACGTGCTGGATGACTGACTCACAGAAGTCACATTTAAACCCTGTGACCCCTGGCTGGAACTCCACGTCAAGACCAGCAGTGAGATCTAAAACAAGTAAAAGAGTGTAATAATAATTATTATTCTTTTTTTTTTCTTTTTCTTTTTTTAAATGAGAAGTTCTGTTTTAAGCACAAAGTATCCCTCTAGTACAGCACCTTTATGCTGTGTTCACACTCTGTGTATCTACATGTGGCTTCCATTGAAAATTAATGTTAGACTGTATCTCTGTAGCTGTCAGTGTGAAATACATAAGTTTAAGCAACAAAATATAGTTGTTTTTTTTTTCATCAAGGTGCTAGTAAACAGACCAACAAGATCAGTCCTATCTAAATCTACATTTCCTATCCACTGCAGGGCCAAGCAAAGCAGTCTGACCGGCTTCTTGTCCCATTGCATGCGCTGGGGTTTGTTGTCTGTTGGTTGGTATGATCGGTACTCCTGAAACTCGTCCAGTGAGTCCAAAAACTAAGCCAGATTAAAATGCGCTAAGAAAAATAGAATATTGCGTTATTTTTATGTAATTAATTAATCGAAATGAATCAGTTAAAAGTCCCAGCCCTATAGCCTTAATACGTTATACTTGCCCTCTCTATACTCTTGCCCCAAATTAATATGTATTTGTCCCTATAACCCCCCATCTGAAAACATCATAGCGCGGGACTCGGTGCTGCGCTATGAGCTTGTAGATTTGCTATTTTTGAATAGCCCAAATTATAAAATAATGGTTTGAGTGGTTAGACAGCTATGCGTTCCCGGTTTTAACGGGTTAAAACAGGTATTTGTCTTGGTATTTGGCTTGGAAGCTGAGATATTGGCACTTATAGATATTACATGGTGGCCATCTTTGAAATCCAAGATGGCCGCATTCTGCCATCTTGATGACGTGGCTACCCTTCCAAAATGAAACATATGGTGATGGAGAGCATGTAGAAAAAATGTGGCGCTTTTGTGAGCCGTGTCCACATTCTAAAATCTGGTCCTAAGCAACCTGACTACAAAGATTTAGCATAATGAGTACTTTACACTTTCGGTACTTAAAGTGCATTTTGATACCAAATACTTTTGTACTTTTACTCAAGTAAATCTTGAATATCAGACTTTTACATGTAACAGAGTTATTTCTACATTGCAGTATTGATACTTTTACTTAACTAAAACATTTGAGTACTTTTTTTCACCACTGCATCACACACAACCCAACAATAACAGACAGACGACATAAATTTATGCATTTCTTTATTCTAGTGCCATAAAGTGAATAAAGACATAAAAACAGAAAGAAGAAAAGACATTAGATTTGCATATAGGCTATGCATTAGTGTGTGCTGGCGTGACAGGATCCATCGGTTTCTTTCTGGTTTTTAAAACG
This sequence comes from Gymnoscopelus microlampas, assembly GCF_963454915.1. Classification (NCBI taxonomy): domain Eukaryota; kingdom Metazoa; phylum Chordata; class Actinopteri; order Myctophiformes; family Myctophidae; genus Gymnoscopelus; species Gymnoscopelus microlampas. Next base: position 49,375,235 of record NC_139953.1, on the reverse strand, counting down.
TTGTTTTAATAGTCGTCTTCAAAACATTTGAGCTCCGTCCATTACTACCCCATCCCTTCATCCCCAAACATCTTACATGGGCAACTGGTGGCCCGGGGGCCACATGCGGCCCCCACCTTCACTTAATGTGGCCCGCAGGTTAATATCAGAATAGTGATATATTATTGATTTCATTTATGTCCAATGTGTTTGTATTCAAGTTCATAAAGTTAACATAAGTATAACTAAATGCATTTGAAATTAAATAAAACATTTTAGTTAAAAAATAGGACAAAAACAATCTGGATTCCAATTAAAAGATAGCAAAAATAGCAGATCTACAAGCTCAAAACGCGTCGCAGCGCGCCGCGTTTTGAGCTTGTAGATCTGCTATTTTTGCTACTTTTGTGTGACATAGAATGACTAAGTACGGCATTCATTTACGAACAAAGTTAAAATACGGAAATAAGAGGTGTCTGTCTGACAGTATATTCAGCGTGTCGCTCTGGAGTCCGTGTAGAAACATAGTGGCCCTCTACAATGTAGATGATGCAACTTTGATGATGTAGAGTCTGCATCATCAAAGATGCGTCACTGACAAACATGGATACAGAAGCTATAGTCGTTCTCTCTCTCTCTCTCTCTCTTCACCCCTCTGTCACCCGTACGCACCAACACACCACCACAGCCACGGTCAATCATTTACTTCATTAATGTGATTATACCAGAGAGGGGTCTTCAACGTTTTTGTTCAGGCCAAGGACCCCTTACCAGAGAGAGAGATGAAGCAGGGACATTTAACCACTTCTTAAAGGGGAAGACCACTCATTTTCAACATTGAACTATGTCTTTAATACACCTTAGAGCTGTTCTGTGGAAATAAGAAAACCCCCCCCCCCCCCTTCTATATTGCCTAGAACTGGATAATTGATTGAGGTCGCAGGGTGTACTTTTAGCTGAGGGGGCGGAGCCAAAAGTACACCCTGTGTATATCACTGATCACATGACCTCAATCAATTATCCAGTTCTAGGCAACACAGAAGGGGGGGGGGGGGTTCTTATTTCCACACAACAGCTCTAAGGTGTATTAAAGACATAGTTCAATATTGAAAATGAGTGGTCTACCCCTTTAAACCCTCAATACTCAGTAAACTTGACCTTAAAGACTCGGTACTCGGTCTGCTCTTTTTTCCCCCTTTACACCAACCCTTTCGCCGGAAATAGCCGATCTACGAGCTTGTAGATCTACAATCTCAACGCGTTGTGAGCTTGTAGATCTGCCATTTTCGGCTAATGCCCCCCCCCCCCCCCCCCCCCCAGAATAGAGATGCGAGGGTTCAAGTGGTTAATGTTGAAAAAAAAAAAGTCCTTTCACACAAAGATCCCCCCCCCCCCCCCTGCAGTATCTCTGAGGACCCCCTAGGGGTCCTGGACCGTCTGTTGAAGACCCTTGAATTATACCATCCCTTCACCACTAAAATAGAAACACTATGTTTAGATGCCTGTCACTTTAAAGTGACAGCGGCCGTCAGAGAACAGTAACGTAGATGTTAAGGTCTCTGGGAGTGGTTTATGGCGATGCCACTCGGCCATGGCGTGCCGTCTATGGTGTTGCTGGTCTGGCCGTCCCTCCAGCGGTCACAGTCTGTTCCGTCACATCTAGAGAGGAGGAAAGCAAATACTGTACAGTCAACCTGTTTTAAAACATAAGTCCTTAAAGGAGTAGTAATAATAATTATTTCTTGTGCATATATTTTGTACTGAGTTTTAAAATGTTGAGTCAGCCTCATGTCCATGAGGAAACAGCTCATCAAGGTAGGCTGAACTAAGCACAGCATTAAAGGGACTACACCATGAATGTTAACTTTTCCTTATTTTTTGTGTGTTTTTGGTCTCCCCTTCCTCTCTTCTATCCCAAAAAATACCCCAGTTTGAGCACTTAGGCTCCACAGCGTTCACAGCATACCTGGGGTTTTATGTAAATTTGTCTCAAAACAGGCCAAACTGATTTTGCCCCGCCCGTGGCATCACAAGCGATACAATCCGTCCCATTCTTCAGTTCCAACATTATTATGTTTTTCTTTTCTTTTTTTCTTTCTTTTTGTTTTAATTTTTCCACACAGAACCAGGAGATAACATGCATACAAACTGGCTCAATAGCGCCCCGTGCCAAACAGGACAATGTGGTATTGCAGGTGAAAGTGCTTTATAAGCCAGAGAGAAGTTAGTTGGAATGAGTATATCTGAGGCTTCATTTAGGCTCAAACCTTTTGAAAAACCTTTGAGGGACATAAACAATATGATATTAAATATTAAATATATTTATTAAATTCATGGTGTAGATCCTTTAACATTAAGTCAGTCATAAATACGTGTGAGTGGTCAACCTCTCCCTTATCCATTGTATGGATCAAATATAAATGACATGATGAAGACAGGTCCTGTTCACTGAGCTTTCCTCAAAACACTTTTGTAACATTGTAATCAATTTAAGATGCCATGAAATCAGCTTGAGTACTTACCGTGGGTAAGCACTCAAGGGCAGGCCCCCACTGCTACACAGGTTTCGTAGCTGAAGGCGGCTTGACAGAGGAGACAGGTCACAGTACTCAGCTGAACAGGGCGATCTAAAATAATTAAAATAGCGTAATCATTATTATTATTATTATTATTTGTCTTTCTTTGTTTTCTTTTTCTTTACGAATGAGAGGTTCTGTTTTAACCAGAAAGTATACCTAGTACAGCATCTTTATGCTGTGTTCACACTGGTAGATACACAGATACATAAAATATATATCTTTGTATCTGAAGTTGAAAGCAGCTCAACTGTTTTGTAGCAGCTCTCTGTATCTTCATGTGGCTTCCATTGAACATGAATGTTAGACTGTATCTCTGTAGCTGTCAGTGTGAACACAGCATTAAGCTTTCCCTTATGGATTCATTGTATCAAATGTGCATTACATGATCAAAACACTATCTATTCTCTGAGCTCAATTGAAGTAATTAACAAAGTGTGTACATTGTCCCTCTCCTACCTGAATCCTCTGAAGGGCCTCCTGTTCCTTCACCTTCGCTCCCACTTGCAGAAACGACAAAAAAACATGAAAGAATTAAGAAGACAAAGCATTTGATTCTCTGTCGGTCAAGACATTATTAGCTTAGGAATGCGACAAAAAAGAAAAAAATCTCAATGAATTCAAGGCTTCATGGGGTGTGTAATTGATAGAAAATAAGTATTTTTTTGGGTGAACTACTCCTTTAAACCCCCAGAAGCCCTTCTGGGTTTCTTGCCTCCTCCTGACACACTTTATTTTGTGTATTCTTGTGCATATATTTTGTACTGGCTTTTAAAATTGTGCTAAAATAAAATAAACCAAATAAATCAAATCAAAACAATTAAATGTGCCATGAAAGCATCTTGAGCATACTTACATGCTGGAACCGCCGCAGAACCCCAGCTCTGTGCAGATAGCCGTGGGACCATAACCCCTTTGCACATCGATGACGATCTGGTTCATGATCGCAGGACTACTAACCATAGCCTCACACGCTCTCACATAGCGGCCGGGCAGAGTGGGGCAGGTGTCCTGATATGCTTTGAGTATATTCTCCTGTGAGAAATACAGAGGTTCAAAGCAGTGTAACAGCTACAGCGCTGCAGACATATTTAGTGATCATTTGCATTGCATTTTCAGGCTATGACAGCCAGATACATCAAGACATGCACACAACTGAAAGGTCCGATTCTCAGTTTTATATAATGTGTGACTATAAGTCTGTTCATATTTGAAAGTGTTCATATAATTAATGCATAAATGTTCATTTCTATTGCTTGTGCTGAGAGGAGGAGAGAGCTAAAGGGCCAATATTAGGTGGTTTGTTATTGTTACAAAGCTTCTGTGAGTTATGTGTTTGGCATTCCACAGTTATCTCTTATGCAGCCCTTAGCTCGCTGCCCCAAGTACGCTATTATCTATTACATTCAGTACTGATTACTCATAGTAGTTTGATACTTTTAAGTACTTTAGTCACGCCTCCCTGCTGTGCTTCTCTGTCTCTCCTTCTCATGTCTGCTATATAAACCAATGTAAAAGTATTTGTACTTTAGAAATGATTCAGGTCAAGCTGTACATTTACTCCTTGCGGCAAGTAAAAAGTGAAGGAGATCTCCGCTGTGTCTGTGTCTATCTTATTCCAATGTGTGATCTGAGCCTAAGGTGTTTGTAAAATGATAAAGCAATCTATCAACAACTCACATTTGTTGTCTCCTTGTTCCCTAGCCTCTCCAAAGCAGCCGTGTTGATATACTCACATGTGGAACACCTAAAATAATCATCGTCGAAGGCAGCAAAGACATAAAATAATTAAAATTACAATTTGATTTAATTTCTTGATTCTTTCCAATGAAGTCTATGAGTGGTTAAAGGAGTAGTTTATCCAAAAAATGACTTATTTTCTAACAATTACACACCCCATGAAGCATTGAAATCATGGAGATCTTTTTCAAGACAATAATTTGATGACCGGCAGAAAGATACCAATGTCTCCGATAGGAGACTGTATTTCCGGTAGGACACTCAAAGAGTCTCCTACCGGAAATACACCCGCTCATCAAATGATTGTCTCAGGAATGCGTCAAAAACGTAAAGTCTCCATGCATTCAATGCTTCATGGGGTGTGTAAGTGATAGAAAATAAGTCATTCTTTGGGTGAACTATTCCTTTAAGACAATGCTGACCCCCTTTCACAAATCAAACCGATCATACACACACGGACGCATGTACATACTCACTCACACGCACGCACGCATGCACGCACGCAGGCACGCACACACACTCATTGTATCAAATGACACTTTGTTTTTGTGTATTCTTGTGCATATGTTTTGTACTGGCTTTTAAAATTGTGCTAAAATAAACCAAATAAATCAAATCAAAACAATTAAAGGTGCCATGAAAGCATCTTGAGCATACTTACGTGCTGGAACCGCAGGACCCCAGCCCGGTGCAGATAGCCGTGGGACCATAACCCCTTTGCACATAGATGACGATCTGGTGCATGATCTGTGGACTCTGAACCAGACGCTCACACGCTCTCACATAGCGGGCGGGCAGAGTGGGGCAGGTGTCCTGATATGCTTTGAGTATATTCTCCTGTGAGAAATACAGAGGTTCAAAGCAGTGTAACAGCTACAGCGCTGCAGACATATTTAGTGATCATTTGCATTGCATTTTCAGGCTATGACAGCCAGATACATCAAGACATGCACACAACTCACCGTTGTAGGCGGCTTGTTCCCCAGCCTCTCCGAAGCAGCCGTGTTGATATACTCACATGTGGAACAGCTCATATAATCATAGTGGAAGGGATCTAAAATAATTAAAATTACAATTTGATTTAATTTCTTGATTCATTCCAATGAAGTCTATGAGTGGTTAAAGGAGTAGTTCATCCAAAAAATTACTTATTTTCTAACAATTACACACCGTAAAAAAAAAAAAAGGAAAGTCTCCATTCATTCAATGCTTCATGGGGTGTGTAAGTGATAGAAAATAAGTCATTCTTTGCGTGAACTATTCCTTTAAGACAATGCTGACCCCCTTTCACAAATCAAACTGCACAAATCAAATAAATGGACATTCTTCCAGAAAAATGCATTAATTATTGAATGTCTTTTATAATTAGATAGTAGCTGGTTTTCCGGTTCATACAATTTCATTTGATTTTGAATCAGCGGGTGGTGGAGCAGTTTATTTTTCACAGAATACGTATCACTCAACAATCTCATTGAGGTTTTGTCAAGAAACATTACATGTTATATTTTCCATAAAGTTACCTGGTAAAAGTATCAATACTGCGAAATAAAAAAAATAAAAGTCCGGAATTCAAAATGTTCTTGAGTAAAAGTACAAAAGTATTGTCATCAAAATATACTTAAAGTACCAAAAGTAAAAGTACTCATTGTGCAGAATGTCCCATTTCAAGTTTTCAAATGTATAACAATCTTTTGAAAATAGCAGATCTACAAGCTCACAATGCGTTGCATCGAGACGCATTGTGAGCTTGTAGATCGGCTATTTTCAAATGGCCGAAATGTGTATATAGGGCTGAAGTGGTTAATGTACATTTTGTAACAACAATCAAAATCTACAAAGTATTGTAATTGTAAGTAAAGTTTTCAAATAATCGTAGTGGAGTATAAGTATTGGAAATTGGAAATATTCAAGTAAAGTACAAATACCTCAACATTGTACTTAAGTACAGTACTTATGTACTGTCCACCACTGCTTGGTTTTGCTCAAGTAACTTACAGTAGTCGCACTAAATTATGAACCTCCCCTCCAAATCTGGTAACTCTAGCTCTTACGGTTTCTGAGAAAACAAGAAATGACTAAAGTCATAATATAGCCGCTAGCGGCAGGCTTTTTTTGCCCCAATCTGCCGTTGAGAAAAAAAAAATGGAAAAAAAAAACTTTTTGAAAAAACATAAAAAAATAAAAAAATAAAAAAAAACTTTTTTGAAAAAATATATGTCCTTTTGAATATGATTTGACATTCATATTATTAGCAGCTGTATTGTGTGTGTGCCCCCCCCCCCCCAACTACTCAAGTTAAAGTATCAATACTGCAATGTAGAAGAACTCTGCCAAAAAATGGCATACCTCAATATGACATTTTGCGGCTATATTATGACTGTGTCATGTCTTGTTTTTTTTATAGTGCTGTAACATGTTAAGGCCTAATCACTGTCATTCAAGCATAAATGTCTTAACATTAAAATAAAAATAAGTAACTGGTATAGGACTAGCCTACCTATTGTGGTACAAAACAAGTCCTTCTGCAGTGAATTACAACATTAGGATTGTGCAGAATTCAAGAAGCTTTATTTGTTACTGACTCATAAAGATACAAGCAGTGAAATGTTGTTGGAACTTGTACCACAGATGGTTCTACATATAATTGATATAATGAAGAGAAGAAAATATTAAGCAAGAAAATAAAATGGACAATAATAACTAAATAAAAATAGCCTACAGATATATACAGTTTTAGGAATACTCTGGGACTTGTCTTAGACAGGCATGTCATCAGTGGTGTAAAGTAACTACATGTACTCAAGTACTGTATTTAAGTACAATTTTGAGGTATTTTTCACTTTACTGTTGTATTTACAGTTTTCAGTACTTGTACTTCTACTCCACTACATCTCAGAGGCAGATATTGTACTTTTACTCCACTACAATTATTTGAAAACTTGAGTTACTAGTTACTTTGCAGATATAAATTATTACATTATAAAACATACATTAACCACTTTAGCCCTATTTTATACCAAGGCTATTTGAAAATAGCTGATCTACAAGCTCACAACGTGTCGCATCACTTCAAATGTATCTTCCAACGTTGGTTGTTGGGGGCCAGCGTGTGATCGCCTTTTCTTTTCTGTAGCTTTATGGTGTTTTATAAGATGATTAATTAGGTTGGTCGTGTTGTACCGTGTATTGACGTTGCCACCGCGTGGGACGTCTTTTAGACACGACTTGCACTGGGCTGTTGGGCTGTAGCTCTGCTTTGTGTCGGAGACACGGAGCCTCCAGCCGTGATAATAACAAACACTGGTGCGATCACATGGCCCGGCCACATGTTGGAGCCAGTGTTGCCATATTTTGTGAGAGAAATAAGCGACCAGGTCTAGGAAAAACAAGCCAAAAAGAAGCAACTAGGCCACGGGCCCACGGCACATGAGCACTGTAAACCTATTTGCAATTATGCATGGCTATTTTCAAAAACTCTTGCAATAAAATTTGGAATGTTTGGAATATTTTTTTGAAACATTCTAACTACACAAATGCTCCCCTGGGCACAAAACATTTATAAACATATTTGAGAACCACTGGTTTAAATAATAATTAGAAGCAAGCCAAAATAAGCAAGTACACAATAGAAATAAGCCCCAAAAACCGCAACGCGCAACTACCGATTTTTACAAGCAACTTTACAGAAAAAGAAGCCCAAAGGCGCTTATAATAAGCCAACATGGCAACACTGAACACTGGAACACTGGAGCCAACGTGCTGGGAGTGGGAAGGATCAAAGTGCTGGAGCGGATTACTGGAATGGAGTGCTTTAATCGGAGCGTTTTATCGGTCATTTTGCTGGAATCCGATCCGATCCGATCCACATTTTTTCATTGATAAATCGGATCGCGGCATCTCTAGTGTGTGTGTGTGTGTGTGTGTGTGTGTGTGTGTGTGTGTGTGTGTGTGTGTGTGTGTGTGTGTGTGTGTGTGTGTGTGTGTGTGTGTGTGTGTGTGTGTGTGTGTGTGTGTGTGTGTGTGTGTGTGTGTGTGGGGGGGGGGCTCTCTCCCTCTCTCTGACTCTGCTGCTAATCTCTCGCCCCTGCAAAGGAGGAGAGGCGGGTGCTTTAAAGGAAACTTACTCCCCATTGGCTTAAAGGGGGGGAAGTGTGAAGGACAGCCAGGACAGCCAATGAGACTTAGGTGTCGACCCCTGAGTGCTTAGGTGTCGAAAGTCTACTCAGACTGTCTGTAGAGACGCGCTAGCGCTAGCGTCTAAAAATACTTGAATTTGAGTTTTTCCACTTTTCCATTAAAGTGGATGGGGACATTTAATGCACTAATAAATCTATATCAATAAATTATGTAACCAATCTCTTAGCAAAATGATAGCACACGATTCCCGGTGAGGCCGGTCATTTTGACATATGGCACAAAATTGGGGGGAAAAAACTGTGGGAGGAGTAGCGGGACAAAATAAAGTTTATCTAGAAATAAAGATTAATAAAGTGGGAAGAGTACTATAGTCTGGTTGCCCTGTTAGGGTAACCACACTAATAAAATATAACAAGTTTTCAAAACATTACAAATGAGAAGTTTTAACCACAAAGTATCCTTCTAGTACAGCACCTTTATGCTGTCTTCACACTCTGTGTATCTTCATGTATTGAAAATGAATGTTAGACTGTATCTCTGTAGCTGTCAGTGTGAACGCAGCATTCACCTTTCCCTTATGGATTCATGGTATCAAATGTACATTACATGATCAAAACACTATCTATTCTCTGAGCTCAATTGAAGTAATTAACAAAGTGTGTACATTGTCCCTCTCCTACCTGAATCCTCTGAAGGGCCTCCTGGTCCTTCACCTTCGCTCCCACTTGCAGAAACGACAAAAAAACATGAAAGCATTAAGAAGACAAAGCATTTGATTCTCTGTCGGTGAAGACATTATTGGCTTAGGAATGCGACAAAAAATAAAAAATCTCCATGAATTCAAGGCTTCATGGGGTGTGATAGAAAATGCATAGAAAATAAGTCATGTTTTGTGTGAACTATTCCTTTAAACCCCCAGAAGCCCTTCTGGGTTTCTTGCCTCCTCCTGTCACTTTGTTTTTGTGTATTCTTGTGCATATATTTTGTACTGGCTTTTAAAATCGTGCTAAATAAAATAAACCAAATAAATCATATCAAAACAATTAAATGTGCCGTGAAAGCATCTTGAGCATACTTACATGGGGCAGGCCCCTATTCGCTCACAGTACGTGAGGGAGTGGTAGATGCTCAAACAGCGCAAACAGCCAAGAGCATCAGGGCCGAGATCTAAAATAAAGAGTGTAATGATAATTATTATTACTTTTTTTCTTTCTTTTTTTTTACAAATGATAAGTTCTGTTTTAACCAAAAAGTATCCCTAGTACAGCACGTTCACACTGGTAGATACACAGCATATAGCTTTGTATCTTTGTATCTTTGTAGCTGAAGTTGAAAGCAGCTCAACTTTCTCACTGGGACTCTTGTGAACTCTGGGAAAACCTACATGTCTTCCTGAGAGACTGTGACATCATAGTAGGACCAGCAGAAAGAGAAGGATTTGCATTTCATACTGTACTGTATATATCAGGTTTCATTCACCTAATTGGTCAACTAGAACAAGTTTTCAAAACATTACAAATAAGAAGTTTTAAGCACAAAGTATCCCTCTAGTACAACACCTTTATGCTGTGTTCACACTCTGTGTATCTACATGTGGCTTCCATTGATGAATGTTAGACTGTATCTCTGTACAGTGGCGTGCACAGACATTTTGAGGGGCAGGTGCTCAAGTAAATTATACTTTTTTTTGTTGACTTGGTCTGTTCTTTTTTCCCTCTACACCTATACCTCTTTGCCAAAAATAGCAGATCTACAAGCCCACAACGCCTCGCAGCGCGAGGCGTTGTGGGCTTGTAGATCTGCTATTTTTGCCTAAAGTTCTCCTCAGAAAAGGGATGCTAGGTTTCGAGTGGTTATGGTAAAAAGAAAAATCATATCACATAAAGAATTGGCGGACCCCCTGTAGTAACTCTGAGGACCCCCTGTTGAAGACCCCTGCTGTAAACTGTAAACTGAAAAACTTTTTTTTTTCTTTTTTTCAAAAGGGCACTTCTGGTCAAGAGGGCAAAGGGCAGGTGCTCTAGCACCACCTAGACTCTATCTGTGCACGTCCCTGTCTCTGTAGCTGTCAGTGTGAACGCAGCATTAAGCTTTCCCTTATGGATTCATTGTGTCAAATGTACATTACATGATCAAAACACTATCTATTCTCTGAGCTCAATTGAAGTAATTAACAAAGTGTGTACATTTGCCTTCTCCTACCTGAATCCTTTGAAGGGCCTCCTGTTCCATTCGTTCCACCTTGGTTCTCCAGGACTTCCTCACTTGCAGAAACGACAAAAAAGCATGAAAGAATTAAGAGGAAGGAGAAAAAGCGAAGCCATTTACCCATTTCCAGAGCCATTTTGTTTTTTTGACTGAGTCAAGCTTAAGTTTGAAATAGTTTTGGGTGGGAGCGTCTTCTATTTGCAGGATTCCAGAAGTGTCAGCAGAGACAGTCTGATGAAGATCTGTTCTGTGTTTTGTGTGGAACGCTGTACTTATCGCTGTCCCTTTCCCCCAGCTGTCCAATCACAGTGAAGGAGGGGCGGGGCAAACCACAAACAAAAACATCATTTCAATAGGATACCCTACACCGTAAAAAACTAACCTGTATCAAACAAGGTGGAAGCTTTTAGCATGAGAAAAAAACAGCCAATGTGGACGTGTCTTAAAGTCATACCTGCCAACTGTCCTCTTTTCACCAGGAGACTGTGTTATTTGACCATTTCTCCTGGCCGACTGTTCTTAAATTTATCCTGTTTTTCAACTGTTTTGGGGGATTCCACCCTGGAGATAAATATTCTGTGACTACTTGAAAAAGGTTTTAAAAAACATGAAACATTGCTGGCACAGTACGTACATATTCTTTTTGTTTCATTGGCACAGAATGAGTCGGGCTTTGGGGGTGCATGGGCTAAAACGTTTGGGAACCGGCACACATGCAGTCCCTGTCACTGCCTGACCCCCAGGGACGTGCACAGATAGACTCTAGGTGGCGCTAGAGCACCTGCCCTTTGCCCTCTTGACCAGAAGTGCCCTTTTTTTTGCAGTTTACAGCAGGGGTCTTCAACAGGGGGTCCGGGACCCCTAGGGGGTCCTCAGAGTTACTACAGGGGGTCCGCCAAATCTTTATGTGATATGATTTTTCTTTTTACCATAACCACTCGCAACTATAGCATCCCTTTTCCGAGGAGAACTTTAGCCAAAAATAGCAGATCTACAAGTGTGGGCTTGTAGATCGTCTATTTTTGGCAAAGAGGTATAGGTATAGAGGGGAAAAAAGAGCAGACCAAGTAAACAAAAAAAAGTATGATTTACTTGAGCACCTGCCCCTCAAAATGTCTGTGCACGCCACTGCTGACCCCTACAGTTGGTCTTGTCATCTGGTAGGGTGTAGACGAGTCATGATCAGGGGTGCATAAGACATGTGGATGAACGTGACGCTATCTGACCTAATTATTCTCCCTGCTGAACAGGAGCCCGGACCAAGCGGTATACGTTTTGAACTGCAGTCTCATTATGTTGTAATTTAGTGTGTACAGTCTGCACATGAACAGTACTCTGTGCGTACTCTTTCAGCCTCATGCGCACGCTTGTCATCTCCTCATCTGTCATTTCTCTCAGTTGTTCCAGAAACAATATTACATCTTGACCTGATGACAGTAGGTTAGGGGATTGCTTGTGATTTTGAAAAGACATATGAGCAAATATGGGTGTGGTATATGGGTGTTTGCAAAATATTTCTATTACATAAACATTTTATATAAGCTATACTTGCAAATGATATGCGTTAACCTTTCAAGACTGAGTCTAGGAGAAAGTGACAGACCACGGTACAGACATTGCAGCATGCAGGTGTCACAAACGTAAAAGTAGACTATAACAGTACTTAGGCTACATATACATATTAGCACATCATGTATGCTGCTATGTAGGCCAACTAGCCGCTCTGTAATCTAGCAAGCTAAGTTCATGTATGAACGGTCGATGATTCTCGCGTCCTGCAACATTAACTCACATGTGTAATTGTCGAGATACAATTTAGGCATGAGGATATTTTCATAGGGTGCACACGCATGCCATGTATCCACTGGTGCTGCACCTGGTGATGCAACTGAGCTATTGACCCAAGGTTCAAGGTTTTGATTTCAAATAATGCATCTGACTAGAAAGTAAGTGTTAGAGTGTTCACAAAACAGCTTCATGAAGCACGTAGGTGTGCTTGCACATAGCTGATGGTACCATCGGGTTGCTAGACAAAAGACCTCAGTGTCAGTGAACTCAATCCAGAGATGTGTTGGCCCTCTTCAGACAGCATCCAGGCTGTAAAAGTCAGGATTATCCACAGCCTCTTTGTACGAGCTACCAGCTCAGTGGCCTTGTAGTTAGAGTGTCTGCCCTGAGATTGGGAGGTCAGGGTTACTTGTACGCCAAGCTGACTCACGCTACTGGTCCGGCAAGGCGTTGTCACAGTTCGGGTGCTACCGTGGCTCCGGCCCCCCCCCCCCCTCTCGTCACTAACTCTGTGCTTGTTTTGAGCCTTGAAGCCCGCGGCGCGCCTGGCTGGTGGCCCTTGTGCCTTGTCTTGTTGCCTTTATTTAAGCCAGTTTCAGCCAGTGCTCTTCGCTCGGACATTGTACCTGTTTCGGTGTTTATCTGCCTGTACTCTGTCCTGTGTTTGGTTTCCCTCTGATCCTGAGGGTTCTGTTTCCGTCGTGGTTTCTCAGTTTGTTAAGTACAAGCCTTGTTTCCCGTTCATCTTTGTGCCGTGTCCTGCTTTTGGGTCCACCCCTGTTTAGCCTCCCGGCTCACCGTGACAGGCGTACTACTATATGTATGTATGTATATACTGTACATATAGTTTGAGTGGATATCCTGCCATGAAGTGACTATGAAAACTTTGTCTTTCCCTTGAAATGGTAAATGGTGCATTTATATAACGCTTTTATCCAAAGCGCTTTACATTGACTGAGCCATTAACCCATTCACACACACATTCATACACCGATGGCGGAGGAAACCATGCAAGACACCAACCTGCTCATCGGGAGCAATTAGGGGTTCAGTGTCTTGCTCAAGGACACTTCCACACTAACTCTGGGGGAGCGCCCCAGCCCGGGATCGAACTGGGAACCTTGCGGTTTACCAGTTCACTCTACCCGGCCACTCCACCTGATTCGGATGCTATCAATGCATTGAATGGGACATTATCACCTTTTATTAGACCATTGAATGGGCGAAGTAGGCGACCTACTTACCTACCCGCGATTTATCAGACCATTCATTGGGTGTTATCAAGACATACTGGCGGCCACTCTACCCCTGAGCCACTGTCGCCCCATGAAAGAGGAGGAGGCCTTTCTTGGCGAGATAGACATGTTTGATATTGTGATACAGGAACTGTTTTGCTGAACCTTTCCCGTTATGGTGTGTTATCTTCCATGTGGCACGTGGTTTTGAGATTTCCCACCCTAAAATGTCATATGTTTGGCTACCTGGCGAGATACGGTCAGCTCATGTTTGATATTGTGTTACAGGAATTGTTTAGCTGAACTCTTCTCTTAATGGTGTGTCGTGTTTCACGTGGCACGTGGTTGGAGGCTTGTCACCCTGGATCTCTTCCGTGTGTCCTATTTTTGGCAAAGAGGTATAGGTGTAGAGGGGGAAAAAAAGCAGACCAAGTAAACCAAAAAAAAGTATAATTTACTTGAGCACCTGCCCCTCAAAATGTCTGTGCACGCCACTGTCCCCCACTAAGGTTAGGGTTAGGGTTAGGGTTAGGTAAGCGAGGAACATAGACACGCTCCCCTCCTTGGACCTCCTGTCCAGTAGTGATGAGCGGGCCGACCCACGGGTTCCGTGGGTCAACCCGCGGCGCGGGTGGTCGAGTCAGGAAGGCAATTATGCGGGTGAGCGGGTCAGCCGCTCTCACACGCAAAAAAAACCACAACAACCCTATTTCGAACAACATGCTTGTTTATTTAGCCCATGACAATGTTGTGCTACTGTAGACATTTAAAGCGACTTTGGGTACTTAAAAGAGAGCTATATAAATCTGAGCTATTATGATGATGATTATCATTATTCCCACCGCGGGTCGCGGGGCGGGTTGAGCCATAGATTTATATATGGGTTCGCAGGGCGGGTTGAGGCGGGTTGGGTTCCGGGGCGGGGCGGGTCATGAAAAAACCCGACCCGCACATCACTACTGTCCAGTGTTGCTAGTTAGAGAAAGATAGCCACATTTTTTACCAATCTGTCAAATATCCATTTTCTGCTGTTTGCATAATTTGCATAATTAGCTAATTATCGGCAAAAACGGGAAAATCACTATAATTTTGCTTCTAATTAACTAAATAAAGGTTCCAAGAGTCTAAGACCAAGTTTGTGATAGGGCTCTCAGAACAAATTTCATGATTCAAATATACTTCGAAAGTGAAAAATATATAGATACAAAATATATGTTTGTATTTTTAATATATTATTATTCATTTTTTCCTGACTTACCAATGTGAAAACAAATGCTTTCATCATGTCACACATGATCAACAATAAAGTTTGAGCTTGCGTGTGTACTGTGTGTGTGTGTGTGTGTGTGTGTGTGTGTGTGTGTGTGTGTGTGTGTGTGTGTTTGCGTGTGTGTGGGTGTGTGTGTGTGCGTGTGTGTGTGTGTGTGTGCGTGTGTGCGTGTGTGTGTGTGTGTGTGTGTGTGTGTGTGCGTGTGTCTGACTCTGGTCACGCTACACCACGTTGGTCCAGCCCTTAAGGTTTCCCCCCATAAACTTCACTTGAAAGTTACATCTAAGAAACTTCAATAATTATGACAACAGCGAGTGTTTTTATGTAACATTTTCCGTCTTTAGCTCTGCTTCTCTCTGTCTGTCTGTCTGTCTGTCTGTCTGTCTGTCTGTCTGTCTGTCTGTCTGTCTGTCTGTCTGTCTGTCACACACCTTCACCATGTTGAGCTGTAGCCCCGCCTCAGACGATCTGCAAGCCCACACCGCGTCGCTGATGCATGATGCAACGCGGTGTGGGCTTGTAGGTCAGCTGTGTTCCCTCTAATGATGGTGTGTCTTCCACGTGACACGTGGTTGGAGGCTTGACACCCTAATGCAGTGGTTCTCAACCTTTTCAGGCCGTGACCCCCCGAAATAATCATATTTCAACAGGGGACCCTTTTGATGCAGTAATGGTCTTTTTCTTTTCTTTGGTTGCTTTTTTTTAGGTATTAAAAAGGTCTTAAAAGTCCTTAAATTGTCACTTAATTCACTGTCATCTGGGGACCCCCCCAAAATATTGTGAGGACCCCCCCTGCGGGTCCCGACCCACAGGTTGAGAACCACTGCCCTAATGGGTGTGTGTGTGTGTGTGTGTGTGTGTGTGTGTGTGTGTGTGTGTGTGTGTGTGTGTGTGCGTGCGCGTGCGCGTGTGTGTGTGTGTGTTGAACGCTAACCGCGTGAGACCTCAGGTTGAATGCTAACCCTTTAATATTGTGTTACAGGAACTGTATTCCCCTCATAAATTGACCTTTTCCCCTGATAGTGTGTTGTCTTCCACTTGGCACACATGGCACGTAGTTGAAGGCTTTTGCCACCCTGGAATCTCATCTGTCTGATGACCTGCTGGCGAGACAGAGAGAGTCAGCTCATTGTTGATGTTGTGTGAACTGTTTTGCTCAGTGGCGTGCACAGACATTTTGAGAGGCCTAATATAGATTACTCTCCTCTTATCAAAAAACAGTATTTTCAATTACTGTATATAACATTGCAATCTTGTGTTAAACGTCTCTAAATAATCAAACAAAAACAGAGCAAATACGATGCTGATCAGCAACCACAACATACTACCAGTGATGGTCATCCCCTGTAAACTAAGAAGGCAACTCTCATGAATGGAATGGCAGTGATCGGTACAGGGAATTGTAAAGCCATCATCATCACAGCAAGTCTGAGGACTATAGGGAGATCCATGTAGTGCAGGGGTCTTCAACGTTTTCAGGCCAAGGACCCCCTAGCTGAGAGAGAGATGAAGCAGGGACCCCCTGCTCTATATTGTATAAAATTGTGTTTCAGATTAACGTTTTTTTTTTTCACTTAGTCTGCTCTTTTTTCCCCTCTACACCTGTAGCCTCTTTGCCAAAAATAGCCGATCTACAAGCTCTCAACGCCTCGCGCTGCGAGGCGTTGAGAGCTTGTAGATCGTCTATTTTCGGCTAATGTTCCCCTCAGAAAAGGAATTCTAGGGTTCAAGTGGTTAATGTAAAAAAAAAAAAAATCCTATCACACAAAGATTTGGCGGACCCCCTATAGTAGCTCTGGGGACCCCCTAGGGCAGTGGTGTCCAAACTTTTTTCAAAGGGGGCCAAATTAGAAAATATGTAAACACTCAAGGGCCAGCTTGCGCGTGCGCAGAGCCTGCGCGCGATAATTTTCGTTGTAGTTGTAGGTGGATTTTGGGCGAAATTTTGTGCGATTTTCAGGCAGATTTTGGCCGTTTTGGGGTGTTTTAATGTTACTTTCACTTTTATAAATATTTGTATTTTGTTGAAGGTGCAGGCGGGCCGTTCATAATACAATTTAGGAATGAAGCCCAGGGCCGTATAAAATTTGTCCTCGGGCCGCACTTTGGACACCACTGCCCTAGGGGTCCCGGACCCCCTGTTGAAGACCCCTGATGTAGCGTATGACCTCTGCAATCTCCCATCCTTATACTGAAGGAGGCCACACGGTAGAGATGTCAGGGTGCTAATAGTCTCGCGTAGCCAGACCCCACAGAAAATGAAAAACAGCGACCTCTGCTTTTCTGATATTCTGTGGAGTCTGGCCGGAGGATAATGTTAGACTAGTGCGCAGGGAAACACCGGTTTCATGTCTGCCTATAGCGCATCACTTCCGGTTGGTGCGGCTACGTTTTCATTCCCACTAACAATATTTGTACACGGAACACTAACACCACTTCTCCCAGAGAACATGGATGGTTTTGGTTATAAGCCCACTTGTTTCTATGATGAAAGAGTAATTTAAAATGTGAATATCTTTCCGTGGTTTTGTCCGCTCCGAGGACGCTATTGTTAAATTAGTTTCGGCTAGTTTCGAGGGGGGGAGGGTGGACCATAGTGGACGGACACGTGAATCCCGCCCACTACATTTGATTGGGTAAAGCGCGGCCTCCTTCCTGATCTGAAGGCACGCCCACTTGTTGCCATTGCGCACACGTTATGACGAACCGCTCCGACAGATTCCACCGCAGGTCAGAATCTGTTCTTGAGAGATTAGGGTGCTAAAGCCTCCATCGACTTGCTTACGTGGAAGACGAGACACATCATTGGGGGAAAGTATCATCAAAACAGTTCACAACAATATCAACAATGAGCTGACTGTGTGTCTCGCCAGGAGGTCAGACAGATGAGATTCCAGGGTGGTAACCCTCCAATAAATGGCAACGTGGAAGACAACAACAACAACAACATAATTTGGGGAAAATATTAGCAAAACAGTTCCTGAAACACAATATCAAAGGCCTAGCGTTCAACCTGAGGTCACACACACACACACACACACACACACACACGCCACGCGCACACACGTTTGTATTACTATACTTATGAGGACATAAAACCATTTTATGAATGCCATTTAAAAATATATATTTTTTGCCATTTTTAACCGTAAGCCTAAAGCCAAAAAACAGCAAATCTACAAGCTCACAACGCGTCGCGCTGCGACGCGTTGTGAGCTTATAGATCGGCTATTTTTCGGTGCACGACACTGGCGCGCAACTAAGTATAAATCATGTTTAACTGTAATTCCCATCCCTAAACCTAACCTCTAGATGTCTAATCCTGACCTGAATGTTTTTCTAATTGTAAACGTATCTCTAAAAATGTTAACTATAAAACAACCTTTTGCATTGTGAGGACCGGGAAAACGGTCCTCACAATGTAGATTTCTTCAAATTCTACTATATACTATGTCCTCACAAGATTAGTAATACAAACACACACACACGCACACACACACACACACACACACACACACACACACACACACACACACACACACACACACACACACACACACACACACACACACACACACACACACACACACACAGTAGTAACAGAGTAAACAGCACATGCAAGGAGCAACATTTACTTTTTACTCTTGATTGAAACATCATTTAGTGATACAAGACATCCTGCAGATTATACTGTTATTACTTTATGGAAGCAAGGTATTATTTTAACCCTCTACCATCATGACACAATGTACCTTTGAGACACACAAACTATATTATACACTATATTATAAACTATATTATACACTGGCTCATGTTTCAACGCATTTAAAGAGCTTGTTCCGTGTTCAACAAAATTATACAGATTTGAATATGCGAGTACAGCATTGGTTCTCAAAGTGGGGTCCGGGGACCCCCAGGGGTACTTGAGGGGGTTCCGGGGGGTCCCCAGCTAAATGATGGATAGAAACCAAATGGACCCTTATGGGTCTGTATTCTCGGGTCCATTTGGTTCCATTTGTACACTCTCAGAGTTACATTAACATTGATTTTACAATATGAATTGGGGTCCCAGAGATATAAATGCCATTAAATGGGGGTCTGAAGCCCTAATGCATGTCAAACTGGGGGTCCTTGAAATTAAAATGGTTGAGAATCACTGCTAGAGCCGTAAAAATCTTCTCTTATGGGGGGGGTCCCCTGGCTTATTTTTTCAAATGGGGGTCCACGGGCTAATAAGTGTCAATTTGGGGGTCCTTGACATGAAAAAGTTTGAGAACCACTGGAGTACAGTATGCATTCATAAAAGGATCCCTGGCTAATATGCCTTATACCTTAATGCATTATAATCACCCTCTATAACTAAACAAACATATATATACCTTAAATATTTCATTTATTTTAGAAATAGTTCATGTTTTACTCCAGGGATTTGTCCATGTGTGGTTCAGCCCTACGGAATACATGAATACATTCAAACAACTAAATCAGTGGTTCTCAAACTTTTTCATGTCAAGGACCCCTAAATTGACACTTATTAGCCCACGGACCCCCATTTGAAAAGATATGCCAGGGACCCCCATAAGATAAGATTTTTACAGCTCTCGTGCAGTGATTCTGAACCATTTTAATTTCAAGGACCCCCAGTTTGACATGTATTAGGCTACGGACCCCCATTTAATGGCATTTATACCTCTGGGACCCCAATTCATATTGTAAAATCAATGTTAATTTAACTCTGAGAGTGTACAAATGGAACCAAATGGACCCGTTAGGGTCCATTTGGTTCCATTTGTACACTCTCAGTTATAGACTCATAAGGGTCCATTTGGTTCCTGTCCATCATTTAGCTGGGTACCCCCTGGAACCCCCTCAAGTACCCCTGGGGGTCCCCGGACCCCACTTTGAGAACCAATGAAATAGAACACAACTTAACATGAGTGTCCCAATGATTAAATATTAAAATATGTTTTCATTAGCACATGTATTCCATAGGGCTAGACCACACATGGAGAAGTGACATCATTATTTTCTACCTGAACCAAAAGCTCAATGGTAAAACAGAAAAGTCACAAATAAACATTTGTAGTATTTAAAGCAGGGGTCTTCAACGTTTATCAGGCCAAGGACCCCTTGGCTGAGAGAGGGATGAAGCAGGGACCCCCCCCCCCCCCCACTACACGTTGCATTCATGTTAAAATGTGTTTTCAGGCATTTAACGACTTGAACCCTTTGGCTCTGTACTTGGTCTGCTCTTTTTCCTTCTACACCAAACCTCTTTGCCAAAATTAGCCGATCTACAAGCTCACAACACGTTGTGAGCTTGTAGATCGGCTATTATTCCCCTCAGGATAGGGATCCTATAGGGTTCAAGTAGTTAATGTAAAAAAATATGATCTTATCACAGAAATATTTGGTAGACCCCCTGTAGTAACTCTGAGGACCCCCCTCGGGGTCACGGACCCCCTGTTGAAGACCACCGCTTTAAAGGGAACCCACTGTTAACTCACTTCAGGGGCGCAGCCATGGGTGGGCCTGGGTGGGCCGTGGCCCACCCACATAGAAAGCTGGCCCACCCAATCCATTTTGCAAAAAACAAACAAATTGGGGATTTAAAAAAAAAAAAAAATATGTTTTGATAAAAAATGGGTAAAATCAGGCAAAAATAAGAATTAAATAACATAACCCTAACCTAACCCTAAAACCGAAATAAAGTAACAAAAAAACGCCCAAAAACGCCCAATATCCGCCCAATAACCGTACATTTTGCACGGGTCGTGCCCACTCGCTCCTGCCTAGGTCCAGCCTATACTAGCGTTCTGGCTGCGCCACTGACTCACTTCAGATTTTCAGGACTCTGTTGGACATTTTGGGAACGGAGAAAACGTTTATCAGGAAATAGAATGAAATAACAACTAAATATAACAACTTATAATGTCACAGTCAAAACACATTCAAAACATCTTAGGTCTATCAGTTCAAGTACGTACAGTAGTGCATCAGACACATTATGAACTATTAACTGTTACAGCATAACTTCAACAACTATTAACTTCAGTGTCGTAGCTTTATGAACTACTACGGCGGTTAACCCATTAAAGACCGGGGACACATCTGTGTCATTTTTTCTATTTCTTTGGCTATTAAAAAAATAGCAGATCTACAAGCTCATAGCGCGCTATGAGCTTGTAGATCTGCTATTTTCGGAAAACAAATCGTGAACATGTGTGCAAATCTGTGAATATAGTATACATATATAAATGTTTAATTCAAATCTTTGCCTCTGGGGGGGGTCCCTTGAACAAAGTATTTTGAGATGGGGGTCTGTGGACAAATACATATCATTTTGGGGGTTCTTGACATGAAAAGGTTTGAGAACCATATTATAGCAACCTAAGTTTTTTCAAAAAAAGATTCAGAAGACATTTGTAGAATACCCCCAGAAGCAAAGATTTGAGTTACAGATGTTTGCTTTAAAAAAATGTATATATACTGTACATTCAAAGATTTGCACACATTTTAAAGATTTTTCTAAAAATAGCAGACCTACAAGCTCATAGCTGAGCTTGTAGGTCTTGTTTTTGAACAGCCAAAGTATAAAATAATGGTTTGAGTGGTTACACATATGTGATCCCAACTTCAACGTGTTAACCCTTTAAGCCCTGAAGAAGCATCTGTGTCACTTTTTGATTTGAGCTAAAAAGCATTTTTTTACTCTTTGGCTATTCAAAAAATAGCAGATCTACAAGCTCATAGCGCGGCACCGAGTGCCGCGCTATGAGCTTGTAGATCTGCTATTTTAGAAACATCGTTATTTTTTTGCAAATCTTGAGATTTTAGTTTCAAAAGCGAACATTTGTAACTTAAATCTTTGCTTCTGGGGGATTTAACAGTTTTTTGAAAAAACTTATGTTGCCATAATATCAGTGGTTCTTTTTACCATGTCAAGGACCCCCAAAATGATATGTATTTGGCCACGGACCCCCATCTAAGAATATATGTTCCAGGGACCCCCGGAGGCAAAGATTCAAGTTAAACCTTTTCTAAAACAATATATATATTAAAAGATTTGCACACATTTTCAAAATTTTTCATAAATAGCAGATCTACAAGCTCATAGCGCGGCACTCGGTGCCGCGCTATGAGCTTGTAGATCTGCTATTTTTGAATAGCCTAAAGTGTAAAATAATGCTTTTTAGCTCAAATCAAAAAGTGACACAGATGCTTCTTCAGGGCTTCAAGGGTTAAATAATGTATTCATCATATAGGGTGATGATGGTCCTGTTTGTCTCCTGAAGTCAGAAGACACCTCTGCTCTTCAGGAGGAAGACGTGAAGACGTGTCTTCTTCATGTTAACGTCAGGAACACACGTGAGCCCAGCACCCAGATGAACTCCGGAACACACCGCATCACTCCATACTGTAAGATATAAACCACATTATACATGAAATACACTCCATACTGTAAGATATAAACCACATTATACATGAAATACACTCCTGTAAACATCAAACAGAAGCGCAAGGCGGTCAAATAAGAGCAGTGTTGCTCTCATGCTCACAATGCGACGCATTGTGAGCTTGTAGATCGGCTATTTTCACAATATGTCTATGTGTTGCTCCCCTTAGTGATTAGTGATTATATGGATGAGTTGATGTGTTGCTCCCCTTAGTGATTAAATGGATTGATTAGTGATTAGTGATTAAATGGATTGATTAGTGATTAGTGATTAAATGGATGTGTTGGTACTGACCTGCAGGGCATGGAGCCAGTACCCAGTGGTGTGGTGAGAGACGCCCAGGGTGGAGATGGCATGGTGGGCATAAACCTCTGGGGTGGGCACCAGCCATCCTAATTCTCCACTGGAGGACACCTGTATGGAAAGTACTCACATGTTTTACTGAAGTATCAATGCAGAAATACTCTGTTACAAGTGCAAGTCCCAAGTATTCAACATGTACTTGAGTAAAACTAACAAAACATCTTGGCAGCAACATGTACTTGAGTACCAAAAGTAAAAGTACTCATTCATGCGTGTCGTTGTTTACGTCGTCAGATGGTTTTAATTTGAAGGTTTAACAGGATGTTCAATGTGTTTTTGTGAGTTAAGATAAAGTGACCGGCGTGCTCCATGCCGTTGTGCTGTGTTAAGTTACACATGTGACCAGGGACGTGCACAGATAGACTCTAGGTGGGGCTACAGCACCTGCCCTTTGCCCTCTTGACCAGAAGTGCCCTTTTGAAGTGTGCCCAGTTTACAGCAGGGGTCTTCAACAGGGGGTCCGGGACCCCTAGGGGGTCCTCAGAGTTACTACAGGGGGTCCGCCAAATCTTTATGTGACGTGATTTTTCTTTTTTACCATAACCACTCCAAACCTAGCATCCCTTTTCTGAGGATAACTTTAGCCAAAAATAGCAGATCTACAAGCCTACAAGGCTTGTAGATCTGCTATTTTTGGCAAAGAGGTATAGGTGTAGAGGGAAAAAAGATCAGACCAAGTAAACACAAAAAAGTATGATTTACTTGAGCACCTGCCCCTCAAAATGTCTGTGCACGCCACTGCAAGGGACGTTGTTTGGGCGGAAACGGTGCTCTTTGATTTTCACAATAAAATGATACCCAACCGCGTTTAGTTCAGTACCGCCCGTCCCCGCGAACTTATAAAGGTATATTTTTCACCCGTTTTAACCCGTCGCGTATCGCCGGGTACCCGGCCCGTTGCAGGACTCTGCCTTACGGGTCCATTTGGTTCCATGTGTACAGTCAGTCAGTGTCAGGGTTAAAGGAAAACATTATGAACGTTTGTACCTGGAAAGGAATCAGACTCTGGACAAAGATGCCGTGACGACCGTACTCATGATGCAACGCTCTGGAAAACTGTTCCATGTAACCCTGTGAGACAAGAGACACATATTCACTACTTTATGTTTTATTTACTTTAAACTGTTCCATGTAACCCTGTGAGACAAGAGACACATATTCACTACTTTATGTTTTTATTTACTTTAAACTGTTCCATGTAACCCTGTAGGTCGGACAAGAGACACATATTCACTACTTTATGTTTTTATTTACTTTAAACTGCTCCATGTAACCCTGTGAGACAAGAGACACATATTCACTACTTTATGTTTTTATTTACTTTAAACTGTTCCATGTAACCCTGTGAGACAAGAGACACATATTCACTACTTTATGTTTTTATTTACTTTAAACTGTTCCATGTAACCCTGTGAGACAAGAGACACATATTCACTACTTTATGTTTTTATTTACTTTAAACTGTTCCATGTAACCCTGTAGGACAAGAGACACATATTCACTACTTTATGTTTTTATTTACTTTAAACTGTTCCATGTAACCCTGTGAGACAAGAGACACATATTCACTACTTTATGTTTTTATTTACTTTAAACTGTTCCATGTTACCCTGTAGGACAAGAGACACATATTCACTACTTTATGTTTTTATTTACTTTAAACTGTTCCATGTAAGCCTGTAGGACAAGAGACACATATTCACTACTTTATGTTTTTATTTACTTTAAACTGCTCCATGTAACCCTGTGAGACAAGAGACACATATTCACTACTTTATGTTTTTATTTACTTTAAACTGTTCCATGTAACCCTGTGAGACAAGAGACACATATTCACTACTTTATGTTTTTATTTACTTTAAACTGTTCCATGTAACCCTGTAGGACAAGAGACACATATTCACTACTTTATGTTTTTATTTACTTTAAACTGTTCCATGTAACCCTGTGAGACAAGAGACACATATTCACTACTTTATGTTTTTATTTACTTTAAACTGTTCCATGTTACCCTGTGAGACAAGAGACACATATTCACTACTTTATGTTTTTATTTACTTTAAACTGCTCCATGTAACCCTGTAGGACAAGAGACACATATTCACTACTTTATGTTTTATTTACTTTAAACTGCTCCATGTAACCCTGTAGGACAAGAGACACATATTCACTACTTTATGTTTTATTTATTTTAAACTGCTCCATGTAACCCTGTAGGACAACAGACACATATTCACTACTTTATGTTTTATTTATTTTAAACTGCTCCATGTAACCCTGTGAGACAAGAGACACATATTCACTACTTTATGTTTGTTACACTATGAGCTATGAGCTTGTAGATCTGCTATTTTTGAATGACCAAAGTAAAAAAGGTTAAAGTGGTTATAATTATTGTAATGCTATTTTAACACATTTTGCTGGGGACCCCCTGAACCCCCCCCCCCCCCCCCCCCCCCCTCCAGGACCCCCCTCCCGTCCAGGAATCCCCTTATCCAGGAATCCCTTTAACAAAAAACCACATCACTCACACTCTTTGACACTGGAAGTGAATGATCATGTTTACAGAATGGTCTCCTACGCCCTCTAGTGTTGAACAAGGGGAATGTTTAGTCACTGTTTGTATCAAAGACCAGAGAGGTAAAACCACCAGTGGTGGAAAAAGTACTCAAACGTTTTACTTAAGTAAAAGTATCGATACTGCAAATTAAAAATGTACTTCAGTAAAAGTACAAAAGTATTGGTATCAAAATGGTCTCAAAGTAAAAGTACTAAAATGTTTGAAAATAGCTGATCTACAAGCTCGTGATGCAACGCGTTGTGAGCTTGTAGATCAGCTATTTTCAAATAGCCTAGATATAAATTAGGGCTGAAGTGCGCTGTGCGTGTGTGCGTGCGTGTGTGTGCGTGCGTGTGCGTGTGTGTGTGTGCATGCGTGTGTGTGCGTGCGTGTGTGTGCGTGCTTACGGCCATACCACCCTGAACACGCCCGATCTCGGAAGCTAAGCAGGGTCGGGCCTGGTTAGTACTTGGATGGGAGACCGCCTGGGAATACCAGGTACTGTATAAGCTTAATAAGTGTCCTGACCTGCTGGGCATGACGTTAAACTGCCCCGTTGTAACTACCATGGTCAATGTAGTACTGTAGGTGCAGTGGATGCATTTGATACTTCTGTGGACTATGTACTAGCTTGCATACAAGAAGATTTTACAAGACTTCTTGTATGCAAGCTAGTACATAGTCCACAGAAGTGAAAAGTTAAAAGACTTGAAAATTTCTCACCGGTGGAATCTACCAACAGCCCACGCTACCTGACGGCCCCTCCCTCCCGTGAACAGCTACCAGAAGAGAGGCAATAGACCCGGCGGCCTTCCAGTGGTGTGTCCGTCCGCTGTCGGAATAGCAATAGGTGGATTTCCCGGCCCATGAGAACGACTAGAGAGAACACTTTAACACCAAGCAGCAGTGCAAGACTAAGAACTTTGTTTCCTCTGGTGATCCAGCCTATAGGACATTATACCCACGGACTGGTTGTTGGAGGGTTTCCACAACTCGGGATGGATGCCCAAAGACCAGGCAGAAAGGCTGGTCAACCCATTAAGACCTGGAACGCGATGTCTTTTGGAACGTGATGCCTGGAACGTGATGTCTTTTCAACTCAAATCTTTGCTTCTGGGGGGTCCCTGGAACAACATATTTTGAGATGGGGGTCGGCGGCCGAATACATATGATTTTGGGGGTCCTGGACATGAAAAGGTTTGAGAACCACTGATATAGAAACATACGTTTTTTCAGAATACTGTTGGGATTTAGAAGACATTTGTAGAATCGGCTTCAGGTCTTAATGGGTTAACACCAAGCAGCAGTGCAAGACGTAGAACGTTTTTTCCTCTGGTGATCCAGCCTAGGACATAGATACCCACGGACTGGTTGATGGAGGTTCTCAACAACTTGTGATGCCCAAAGACCAGGCAGAAAGGCTGCTTAAAGTATTGTGCTGTCTCTGCCGCCGCATAGTATATGGCCAAGCCGCCACTAATTGTGCCCATGGAGTACTGAGTGACATGCATGTTGAATCATGAGGACATTATCCATGTATGCTTGCCCTGTGTGTGGACATAAATACATTGCTAAACTGTGTGTGTGTGTGTGTGTGTGTGTGTGTGTGTGTGTGTGTGTGTGTGTGTGTGTGTGTGTGTGTGTGTGTGTGTGTGTGTGTGTGTGTGTGTGTGTGTGTGTGTGTGTTCTCACACAGCTAGAAGCCAGCATCACGCTCCCGGCCTGCGGCAGAAAGCGTGTGGTTCCAGAGGAGAGGTTGACCACGGCTCCTCGGTGGCGCTCCACCATGCCGGGCAGCACCCAGCGCGCCAGCAGGCTGGCACACGCCACGTTGGCGCACACCGCCCGCCACAACGCCTCCTCTGATTGGTCCACCAGGTCCTGGAGGGAGAGAGGGAGGAGGGTCAAAGGTTATACTAGCAGTGATGGGAAGAAAGTAATCGCATGTTTTACGTTTTTAAGTAAAAGTATCGATACTGCAATGTAGAAATACTGTTGTTACAAGTACAAGTCCCGTATTAAAAATGGACCCGAGTAAAAGTACAAAAGTATCGGCATTGAAATATACTTAAAGTAGCAAAAAGTAAGTAAAGGTACTCATTGTGCAGAATGTCCTATTTCACAAGTTCACATTTTTTGAAAAATAGCAGATCTACAAGCTCACGATGCGACGCATCGTGAGCTTGTAGATCTGCTATTTTCAAATGACCGAAAGATATATAGGGCCGAAGTGGTTAATGTGTGTTTTGTAATAACAATCAAAATCTACAAAGTAACTAGTAACTATAGTTACTTTGGCTTGAAGAATCATGACATTTTTTGCAAATCTTTGAATATATATATATATATATATATATATATATATATATATATATATATATATATATATATATCTAAAG
The DNA here is from genome assembly GCF_963454915.1 of Gymnoscopelus microlampas. Lineage (NCBI taxonomy): Eukaryota > Metazoa > Chordata > Actinopteri > Myctophiformes > Myctophidae > Gymnoscopelus > Gymnoscopelus microlampas. The sequence continues at coordinate 49,347,523 of NC_139953.1, read as the reverse complement.
CAAACATTTTTTTTTTTTTTTTTTTATCCCACGATTTTGTAGCCCCTATTTTTTCACCCTGGTGCCAATGCCTAAGCGTGTAATCCTGGGCACTACCTTCCCTCTGCCAGCCTAGGGAGGCCAGGCTGAGCTCATGCCTCCTTCAATGCATGAGAGCCAACTGACCTTCTTGTCACCTGACAGGGGGGAGATTCCCCGGTAGGACGTAGCGCGTGGAAGGAACACGTTATTCCAACCAGTTCCTTTCCCCTCCATCAGGCGCCCCGGCTGGCCAGGGGGAGGCAGTATAGTGACCAGGATTACTGCATGTTTTTGTGAGGGTATTAACTACCCTAGGAGACACGGGGAGAACATGCAAACTCCACACAGAGTAGGCCCTTTCACCAACCCCACCTAGGGTATGGGCACTGATGACGCGGAGGAGAGAACACGCCCCCAGCGCCCACAGCGTCCCCTGCGGGAATCGAACCCAGGACCTTCTAGCTGTGAGGCGACAGCGCTACCGACTGCGCCACCGTGCCCCCTAAAGCAAACATTTTTTACTCAAATCTTTGCATCTGGAGGTCCCTGGCACAGCATATTTTCAGATGGGGGTCCGCAGCCAAATACACATTAATTTGGGGGGTCCTTCCAGACCCTGACCTTGTGTGAGTCCAGGGCGGGGTCCAGACAGGTGACCAGCAGACCGATGTCCTTGTCCCTCAGAGCCACCAGGACGGGTTTGGACTGGCCTGTGTGTCCCAGCAGAGAGAGGTTCACCCTGACCACCTCCACGTCCACGCCGTAGCGCTGCAGGGACAGGCTCAGGCTCAGGGCGGGGCTACTCTCCTCTCCCTCCTCCTCCTCCCCCCCCTCATCATCCCCTGATTGGCTGATGAGCACGATGTTGACGCCCCGTTTGGCCAGTTCCTCCGCGTACGCCCGGCACACCTCTGATGATGTACCTATGAGGATGATAATAATAATATTAATATTAATAATAATAATGATAATAAATGATTGCTGCACTGAACAGAGGGTCCATTTGGTGTCATTTTACTCTCAAGAGTTTATTATTGTTAAACATCAGCATTACTTCATCTACAAAAGTCAACACAATTAGAGAATATAGAAGAATTGTTATTTTGATCAAAGTTCGCCTGTTATTATCGCTCCTATTGATACCACATCAATAAAGCATGGAATTGTGACAAGTCTTGGATCTGAGAGGCTACATCTCATCAAATGGTGAAGCTGCAAAGATCACTTACTGCTACCAGGGTGTAATGGGAGAGATCTATGGCTGTGTGTATCTGGAATACATGATGAAGTATGAAGTATGTATGTCATTAATATCACACACATTCTAGGGCTAAAGGTTTAGATGTGAAACACATGTCCATAATGATAAAGATTCAACATGTGTGCAGCCTGTTTAAAAAACATAGTAGAATAACTGTTTGTTTTTAAATAAATGTAGTAATGAACACAATATCTGACAGACAGACAGACAGACAGACAGACAGACAGACAGACAGAATGAGAGACAGACAGACAGACAGACAGACAGACAGACAGACAGACAGACAGACAGACAGAATGAGAGACAGACAGACAGACAGACAGCGTGAGAGACAGACAGACAGACAGACAGGCAGGCAGGCAGGCAGGCAGGCAGACAGACAGACAGACAGACAGACAGACAGAGACACAGACAGACAGCGTGAGAGACAAACAGACAGACAGACAGACAGACAGACAGACAGGTCTCACCTAACAGGACGGCCCAGGCTCCGTACCTCTCGCGCAGCGGGGGGCCCCTCGCGCACACGCGCGGCAGCAGGTGCACGCGCAGCATGGTGCACGCGCCCCGCAGCAGCACCAGCGCGCGGCCGCACGCGTACAGCGCGCCCACCACCACCAGGGGCTCGAACCAACCGCTGATACAAGAGGACGTCTGTCTGTAGAGCAGGGAGAAGCTGTCCACCGCGGTTGCCATGACGACAACAACAAACAAACAAACTGATCTAATAAATATCGATTATAATAATAGTGTCGATATATCGATACATCGACATTAAATCATTGATAATATCGCCTCCTCCTCCTCATAGAGACACACACCTAACCCGGAAGTAGACCGACAACAACAATGACACGTGGGAACATCATGTGACAGATTAGCCCTGAAACATGAACTTGTTTCTGTTTTTTTAATGTTCTTCATTTACAGCCCGTACATCTACATAGTTGTTCACATCTACAATATAAAGTGTTGACCCCACGGCCATGGATGTAACAAGTTAAAACGCTTTCCTCTAAGTACCTGTATCTTCAGTATTGTTCAATAAAAAAGCCTTTTAATGTGACCGGCGGCCATTTTCTTACAGAGTTGTAATGTATCAGAGTGCAGTACGCCTCACAACCGATAGGGTCGCATGGTTGAAAGCGTACCGAAAATGACCATCGATAGGAGTAAAAATCTTTTTATTGAACTCGACTAGAAAGTACGCGCCCCCGACAGGACGCATGGACCGAAGATTTTTAATCATCATTCTTCTTCTCCTGTCGGGTGATATCCACGTTAATCCAGGCCCAGTTACCACCAGGCAAACTTCTGCCCGTCTGGCGAGAGAGGCAAACTTGGCCAACGAAGCTAGCGCTGCTAACGTTGCTATCGTTGCCAGCGACAACGTCGCACAACAACAACAAACCCACGCCGCTAGCTCTCGTTCCCAACAAGCCAACGCACCCTCGGACTGCATCAACACCACAGCTGTACTCGCCGCTCCACGACGCGCGACGGAGAGACGCTGCGCAACGGAAGAAACCTATCCACGGACACTTCTGGCGGTTCCAGGCGGCACAAGGACCAGGATGGACCCCCGTGGACACAGACGAAGGCCCCCCTCAACCCCCCATCCCCCCATCCCCCAAGCCCCACAGCTGGTTGCTTACCACCGAGAACCAGACGATGCCCAACCCCCCACCCCCCCCCAACCCCCACAGATGGCCGCGCACAGCGAAACAGAGGCTTTGATGGACGCTAACACCTCAACACCCCCCTCCCCCCCCGATACTGCTCCTCTCTGTGGACTATCAGTGGACAGTCATCTTTTCATTGAACAAATGAAAAAATCGTTTGGCGTTGGCTTGCACATGATACACCTCAATGTGAATTCCCTTGTAGGAGACAAGCTAACACAAATCAAGCAGATGTTTTATGATGGTAAGGTTGACATTTTAACTTTCTCTGAAACGAAACTTGATCATACGATAGATGATACTGATATTGAGATTGAAAACTACAAACTTTTCAGAAAAGATAGGAACAGAAACGGGGGCGGCGTATGCATGTATGTACATAAAGACAATGTCTGCATCCTTCGTGAAGACCTGAATGATGCAGACATTGAAGCTGTGTGGGTCGAGATCATTTTTGAAAATGCTAAACCTGTGCTAGTCGGTACCATATACAGACCTCCTAACCAGACTGATTTCTATGATAGACTTGATGAATGTTTAGCTAAAGTGGACAATGAGGAGACAGTACTTCTTGGTGACTTTAACACTGACATGCTCCGTAAGGAAGCGTCAGTGTTTAAGTCATTCAGGGGGTTTTGTAATCGGCACTCACTCCACCAGCTGATCACTCAGCCCACAAGGCTGTGTGTTTCCACTCAAACTATCATAGATCTCATTCTAACAACGGACAAGGACAAAATCCTCAATAGTGGTGTTTCTACCTGTGGCATATCTGATCATAACATGATCTTCTGCACCAGAAAGAAACGTAAACCAAAGACCGGTTACCACCAAACAGTCACGATCAGAGACCTCAAAAACTACAAGAGTGAGGACTTAGATCACAGACTGGAGGAACAGGATTGGTCCGACGTACTAAACAGCACACAGGTAGACGAATCTTGGCTTGGTTTCAAAACCAAATTCATTCCAATTTTGGACAGTGTGGCTCCCATGAAAACCATCAGGGTCAAAACCCGCTCGGTTCCATGGATGAATTCGGATATCCTTACTACCATGAAAGTCAGAGACAAAAAGTGTTCTGACTATCATAAAAGTAGGATCAAACTTGCCAAAAGCTTCAATAAAGGTCTCGAATCCCACGTAGCGAAACTCAAAAAAGAGAAAAACATGCTAAGAAACAAGGTTAATGGCATGCTGTTGTTAGCAGAAAAAAGCTACCTCGATGGCAAAATTGAGGAAAATCAAAACAAACCACGTGAGCTCTGGAAGCTATTCAACAACCTACTAGGCTGCAGCAAGAAATTGAAAACCAGGTTTACAAACATAAACCTCAAGGTGAATGACACTCTCATTTCATCCAAACGGGAAGTGAGTAAAATCCTCAACATATTCTTCACGACCGTGGCCTCAGAGTTAGTTGAAAAACTACCCCCTCACTCTGGGAGTCATGGTGGAGAGTATGTTGATTCATTTTACGATAAACAGGGTGTACGCAAAGACGATTTTAAACTCTCCCCTGTGTCAACAGATGAGGTGTTTAAAAAATTGAGTGCACTCCAACAACACAGAGCCACAGGTCCCGACAACATCCCCGCTAAATTTCTAAAAGACTCAGCCGCCTCCATTGCCCCAATCATTACCCACATAATAAACCTCTCCATCATACAGGGACGGGTCCCTAACGACTTCAAAAAAGCAAGAGTGACCCCTCTGTACAAAAAAGGAAACCAATTAGACCCTGGCAACTACCGCCCTATTTCTATTCTTAGCTCCATCTCGAAAGTCATGGAAAAAATAGTCTATGAACAGGTTGAAAAGTACCTTGCCGAAAAAAATCTAATTTACGAATTCCAATCTGGTTTCAGAACAAACCACTCCACTGACACATGCCTTCTCTATTTGAACGACTCTATCAAACAAGATGTCGACAAGGGCAAATATTGCGGCATGGTCATGCTGGACCTCCAGAAGGCTTTTGACACCGTTAATCACCCAATTATGATCAATAAGCTCAAAGCAATAGGCTTTGATGACACGTCGGTGAACTGGATGAGATCCTACCTGGAAGGGAGGGAGCAAGTGGTGGAAGTAAACGGCACCCAGTCCCCTCCCCTCCCAGTGACTTGTGGTGTTCCTCAAGGAAGCATACTAGGACCACTACTGTTCCTGATATATGTGAATGATATGTCCTCAGCTTGCGACTGCAAACTGTTCCTGTTCGCAGATGACTCGGCTCTGCTGGTCTCGGACAGGGACAGGCTGCAGGTTGAGAAAACTCTCAGCACTGAACTCAACAAGATCTGCATCTGGCTCTCCGACAACAAACTCTCATTACACCTGGGTAAAACTGAATCCATCCTCTTTGGGTCCAACCCTAACCTTAGAAAGGCTGAGAGTTTCACGATCAAAGTGGGTGAAAATGTTATCACAAGAAAGGAGGAAATTACCTACCTGGGTTCCATCTTGGAGGCAAACCTCTCAGGTGACAAAAACGCTGAAAAGACGATCAAAAAGGTCCACAAAATAACACGGAGGATGTGGAGGCTTGTTCGTAAAGTCAGTAAGAATACTCTGAAGATTCTTGTAGGGGCCCTCATACAAGGTCATTATGATTATGCATGCACTTCATGGTATCACAACACCTCCAAGGCCCTAAAAACAAGGCTCCAAACATCCCAAAACAAACTTGTAAGGCTACTTCTTGGCCTCAATTACAAAGCCCATCTAACCCATGCCCATTTTGCTAGGCTTGGATGGCTTAGGGTTGAGGACAGAGTACAGCAACTTGCTATGGGCCTGGTCTTCAAGATACACCACAACATTGGGATCCCCCTGTATTTGTCAAAATACTTCCAAAATGTTAATCAAGTCCATGATCATAACACCAGAGGCAGCTCCACAAACCATGTTCAACCCAGATTTGGCACAACAAAGGGAATGAACTCTTTCTCATGCTATTCATCTAAAATGTGGAATGCCCTACCAAAAGGAGTAAAGGAGTGTAAAACCCTACTCACTTTCAAAAATGCCCTAAAGATACACCTTCAGGAGGCTGCAATTCAAAAATGGCCCCTGTCCAAGTCCTAACCTACCCCATGTCCTAACCTAACCTACCCCATGTCCTAACCTAACCTACCCCCCCCCCCCCTCTCTTTCTTTTTGTACATATTTTTCACCCTTCATACTTCATACCAGTAACCTGTAAACTGATTGTATGACATTCTGTATAGTAGTGTGTATATCTGTCTGTCTCTTATATGTCAACATGATTTGTGTGCATGGGGATCTCATCTTAAACAAGCTACGTGCTTAACTGAGCTATCCAGTTTAGTAGACCTTGTATTGCGAATTTGTACTTCCATGTACTGTTATGTACTGCCATGTACTGTTCTCATGTCTTACTAAATAAAGTACATCAATCAATCAATCAAACAGAAGATACGGGTACTTAGACCCAGGCGATTTAACTTGTAACATCCATGGCCGTGAGGTCAGTACTTTATATTATAAATGTGAACGTTAATGTAGATGTACGGGCTGTAAATGGAACGTTTTAAAAACCAGGAACAAGTTGTTGATGATATAAGGGTCATGTTTCAGTGCTAGTGTCAGGGCTAGTCTGTCACGTGACTGGCTGTACATTCGTGCCAGGGCTAAACTAATACATTTTATATCCTTTATTTATATGTGTTACTGAGTTCAATTATATATGTTATAATGCATGTTTTATACATGTATAATAACTTTTATTACTGATGTATTTATATCAATAAATAAACAACTTCATATCCCACAATGCATCCTGGTGTTTGGCTCGGCGTTGCCACGTTTGCTTATTATAAGAGAGTGTACAAATGGAACGGGTCCATTTGGTTCCATTTGTACACTCTCAGAGTTACAGACAGTGCCGGTGCTAGGTAATTTGGCGCCCTAGGCAATATTTTTCCTGGCGCCCCCCCCCCACCCCCCACACCGCCACCGTTTTCTGCCACAGCGCCACCTAGATTCTGGGGGAAAAAAAAAAAAAAGTTTTTTTTCTTTTTTTGCGCCCCCACCCCTAGTGGCGCCCTAGGCAACTGCCTACTCTGCCTAATAGGGCGCGCCGGCTCTGGTTACAGACCCATAAGGGTCCATTTGGTTCCTGTCCATCATTTAGCTGGGGACCCCCTGGAACCCCCTCAAGTACCCCTGGGGGTCCCCGGACCTCACTTTGAGAACCAACGGTATAAGGTACAAGACAAGTGGTAAGATGAGACTTTATAGTCGCTTCTTTTATTAGGCTCGTTTTCGTAGACCTGGCCGCTTGTTTCTCTCACAGAACCTGGCAACGGTGTTTGGTTTCCGTGGTAACGCTAATCCTCTGTTCGGTGTGTATCGGTGACACACAGTGAGTAACAACATGTGTTACTACTCTGTTTATTATGTTTATGCTCTTATTGTTTATAATGTGTGTGTAGATATTAACACATTCATACATACACGGTGGTCTGTGTTGCAAGCGCGCGCGTGAATTAATGAATGAGGAAGATAAGCTAAAGCTAATGCTAAGTGTAACAAACACACACACACACACACACACACACACACACACACACACACACACACACACACACACACACACACACAGTCAGCGTGACAGAAAGCACGGGCGCACAACCGCGTGCACGTCGCACGCACCTCAAGCTTTGAGGCTCACGCACGCGCACCACGTTGATAGACCCCCTGTGGTATAGAGGGGGGGGGGGGGCTGTCCATTTAGTACACTGGTTTTCAACCAGTGGTCCGGGGACCACCAATGGTCCTTGAGGGAGTTCCAGGGGGTCCCCAACTAATGATGGATAGGAACCAAATGGACCTTTATGGGTCTGTAACTCTGAGATGGGTCTGTAACTAGAGTGTTTGTACACTCTCAGAGTTACATTAACATTGGTTTTATAATATAAATTGGGGTCCCAGAGATAGAAATGCAGGTAGAAATGGGGGTCTGTAGTCTAATGCATGTTAAACTGGGGGTCCTTGACATTAAAATGGTTGAGAATCACTGCTAGAGCCGTAAAAATCGTCTCTTATTGGGGGTCCCTGGCATATCTTTTCAAATGGGGGTCCCTGGGCTAATAAGTGTCAATTTGGGGGTCCTTGACGCGAAAAAGGTTGAAAACCACTGCATTAGTAGTACACTCTCAGAGTTACAGACCTGTAAGGGTCCATTTAGATTCTAAATGGACCCTTACAGGTCTGTAAATGTTAGAACCTCCTCAAAGACCCCTGGGGGTCCTCATAGCGTGGCACCCAGTGCCACACACTCACTCCAGAGGGACACATTGCATATATTGTCAGGCAGACAGCTCTTATGTCTTGTATTTTTGTGAATTAATGCGACGCTTTTTGAGCTTGTAGATCGGCTGCTGTTTTAGAATTGGAATCCTGTTTTTTTTTGTTTTTGCTATTTTTTAATTGGAATCCTCAAAAGTAACATTTTTATTTAATTTCAAATGCCTTTAGTTATACTTATGTTAACTTTATGAACTTAAATACAAATACATTGGACATAAAAAAGACAACAGAATGTTAATACTAGTCATTAAGCTACTCATATAGACTGAAGTAATTAAAGCGGGTCATGTTTGCATGTTATGAATCATAATAACAGCTGAAATCAATAATATATCACTATTCTGATATTAACCTGTGGGCCGCATTAAGTGGAGGTGGGGGCCGCATGTGGGCCCCGGGCAGGGGCGTCACTACCGGCCCATGACGTTTGGGGCCCCTCCCCACCCAGAAAAAAAAAAAAAAAGAAAAAAAAAGTGATATATTAAAAAATAAATATTGAATTAAAAAATAAACCTGGGTGGGCCCTTAACATTGTAAGTGTTAAGTAGTTGTTACAAAACCGTTGTTTATGTGCCCGAAATCCATCACAAACCCGCAGAAAAAGTATCAGAAACCACTAATAACCGCAAAATTTTCGAAGCGCGTGCGCGCAGTCCGGGCGCACAGCGGGCCCTCATGCGCGTTCATGAGGGCCCGCTGTGACCACCTCGCGTCGGGGCCTACTATTGCCTCGTTACGCGACTGGCCCCGGGGCCACCAGTTGCCCATTAACCCATTGATACCTGGAACGCTTCTGTGTCACTTTAGATGTCTTTGGCTATTTTTGAAAAATCGTGAAAATTATTTTTTTATATCTTTTTCCGAAAAATTGTTAGGATTTTGATTTTTTTAGACGCGGCCTCAGGTCTCAATGGGTTAATGCACTACAACACTGTCCCTCTATGTGTGTGTTTAGCCTGTTTACTGTAAGTCGCTCTTATAGGACTTTTATGGCACGACAAACAATTTGCGTCATCATGAGATGTGTGTTTTATTTATCTCTCCTCCCGTCCTCCAGGGGACGGTGTGTCATGTCTCAGCTGTCAGCCGAGGAGGAGGCGGAGCTGGCGTGTCTCCTCAGACAGCTGCTGCAGAGCGTTCAGGATCGCATCGCTGGCGCCCCCTCTGTCCAATCGGCCGAGGAGATACTGCTGCACCTGGAAGAAACCGACAAAAACTACCACAAGTACGAAAATAAAACCCTTAAAAAACTACCACAAGTACGTAGATAAAACCATTTTTTTTCTGGCCAAGGACCCCATGTGTAATGTCTTGTAGATCCGCTATTTTTTCGCAAATGTTCCCATCAGAATAGGGTTGAGTGCAGGGACGTGCACAGATAGACTCTAGGTGGTTCTAGAGCACCTGCCCTTTGCCCTCTTGACCTGAAGTGCCCTTTTGAAAAAAATTAAAAAACGTTTTTTTTTTTTTCAGTTTACAGCAGGGGTCTTCAACAGGGGGTCCGGGACCCCTAGGGGGTCCTCAGAGTTACTACAGGGGGTACGCCAAATCTTTATGTGATATGATTTTTCTTTTTTACCATAACCACTCGAAACATAGCATCCCTTTTCTGAGGAGAACTTTAGCCAAAAATAGCTGATCTACAAGCTCACAACGCCTTGCGCTGCGAGGCGTTGTGGGCTTCTAGATCTGCTATTTTTGGCAAAGAGGTATAGGTGTAGAGGGAAAAAAGAGCAGACCAATGTAAACAAAAAAAGGTATAATTTACTTGAGCACCTGCCCCTCAAAATGTCTGTGCACGCCACTGCTTGTAGATCCGCTATTTTCGCAAATGTTCCCATCAGAATAGGGTTGAGTGGTTAAAGGGTTATTTCACTTTCCAACATTGTTTGGGTCATTTTATGGTCTACTCAGGCTTGTGTCAGCCCCCCAGACAGTTTTTAAGTTGCTCGATTCAGTATTTAGATATTTGATATTCATTTTATCAGACACGCCCCCTTCCTACACAAACCCATTCAAAACCCCCTTCAAACTACATTTTTAACATGTTAGATTCATCCAAACACAATGTCCTTGGTTCTGGTGACTCACCCTGCCCTCCTAATACGTGAGGAGACTGTGTTTTTTCATTGTATTTTATTCTTTTCATTTCCCCAAAAAAAATATTACAAATAAATGAAAACACAGCCCCCTCGCGTATTAGAAGGACAATATCAGTCACCAGAACCAAGGACGGGTGTTTTCGATGAATCTAACATGGTTAACACATTCCCTGCACAGTCACAAAATATTTTCCGTGATCACCGTCCTCACGGTGATCCCCTCATTACACACACACAGGAGTCTCGTAGAAACGTGGAAAAAAATAATCCGATTGCGGTAATCCGTTCCATAATTGCAGCCAATTGAAAATAGCATGTTTCACCCAAAATAACATGGTAAAAAAAAAAGTACACAGGAGCCGAGATACAGGATTTTAAAGTAATAAGTTAACCAAGGAGTGAATAGACCCCTTAACTGACGACGTCACACTGATAAGAACCAGTATGCGTGCAACCAGTATGCGCTAAATGAAACCCATTCTATCAGGTCTCGCTAGGACGCGCCTCACTAGCCAACACACAAGAGGGGGTTGGGGTGTACTGAAACCAGCGCACCCCGAAACAACAGGTTGAGAATTGATTGCGTGAAACAATCACCTGTGCGTCCAGTCTCAATGTTGGTAAACAAATAATTGGTCTATAGAGCTAGAAATCTTTGGATCACGATATCTCTGGTTCTGTGTGGATAAATAGAAAACAAATTTAAAAAAAAAAAATTAAACGGTTATACTCGTGGATGGGCAGATAACGGGGTATTTTTCCAACAGCGCGTATAACCGTTGTTGGTAGGTAATGTGTTAAAATGGAGTTTGAAGTTACAATGGGTTTGTATAGGAAGGGGGCGTGTCTGATAAAATGAATATCAAATATCTAAACACTGAATCAAGCAACTTCAACACTGTCTGGGGTATTCACACAAGCCTGAGTAGACGATAAAATGACCCACGTCTTTTTTTAAAGTGAAATATCTCATGAGGCCGATTTTACAAAATGTCTTCTAAATCCTAACAGTTTTCTGAGAAACTATTGTTTGTTTCTATATCAGTGGTGCTCAAAAATGTTCATGTCAAGGACCCCCAAAATGATATGTATTTGGTCGAGGACCCCCATCTCAAAATATGTTGTTCCAGGGACCCCCCCAGAAGCAAAGATTTGAGTTACAAATGTTCACTTTCAAAAAATATATATTCAAAGATGTGCGCACATTTTTACGGATTTTTCAAAAATAGCAGATCTACAAGCTCGTAGCGCGGCGCTACGAGCTTGTAGATCTGCTGTTTTTTAAGACTTCTTAGCCAAAGAAGTCTTAAAATGACACAGATGCTGCTCTTAATGGAAAGAGCACGTACTTACAGTAACCAACAAAGTTTCAAGATCACTTGGTATCATCAGACGAATCAGGGGCTTGGTTCATCAGGCCTGCCTCTTAACCCTTTATTACAGTTTAATTTATCCATATCTCATTTACTGCAATATTGTTTGGGCAAGTACATATCCATCTAATTTACACAAATCACTCATTACTCAAAAGAAATTTGTAAGAATAGCTACTTATTCTAACTATTTGGCTCCATCTGCTCCTCTGTTTAAAAAACTATATTTACTGGCTATCTATGATATTAACACAGTCCAGTCCTGTTCTTTCATCTATAAATGCACTTACCTTTCAAATATGCTTCCTACACCTTTTAAAGAATATTTTAAGACCAACTCACAAGTTCATAATCATAATACTAGACAATCCGATAATCTCTATCCTCCCTTCAGCCGTACCACCCACAGCCAGTTCTCCATTAAAGTCAGAGGTTCTTTACTCTGGAATACACACATATTTATTGCCAACTCCTCATCTTCACTCAGTAACTTTAAACATAGACTGAGGGCCGGCCTGATGAATCAAGCCTCTTCTACCATTTAACATAGCTTCACGCACGCACGCACACGCACACACTCACGCACTCACGCACGCACGCACGCACGCACGCACGCACGCACGCACGCACGCACGCACACACACACACACACACACACACACACACACACACACACACACACACACACACACACACACACACACACTCACTGAACTGCACTCAAGGTATTTGTGTTTGTCTTGTCTTATGTTTGATTATTATGTTTAACTACTTGTTTATTATTTTTAGGTGAGAACCTTTATAAGCCCTTTATGGGTTTCCTTTTCTCACCTGCACTTACTTCTGTGTTGTTTTAATGATGTTACCTTTGTTCTGTTTTTATTGTGCGAATAAATAAATTATAAATCAAAAATCAAAATCAAATGGGTTAAGTTGGTCAGGGTTCAGTGTACTCTCTCTCTCTCTCGTTTCATACAGCTACGAGTTCGTAAAGTACGTGCGGCGCTACGTAGAGAGCTCATTGGCTGCCGTGGTGGAGGCGGAGACAGAGAAGTGCGCCAGGGGAGATGATGACGGACACGCCGTGTGCTCCGCCCACGACACGCTCATCAGCGCCATCACCAGGACGGCCAGAACATCGCCGCAGTGAGTACGGACGGTCCTGCACTTTTTACACCAGTGTGTTGCCAGGTCTGCTTATTATAAGCGACTTTGGGCTTGCTTTTTCTGTAAAGTCGCTTGTGAATATTGGTATTGCTTGTAAGCCTGTAGCCTGGTAAACCCTCCCTCCGGAAATCTCATTTCCATTTGATTCCAGGAGTGAGTCTGGCATGATTTCCCATTGTGGGAGTTTCTAGCGGAATTACCAGCAAACCGAGCCTATCAGCGTCGTCGCACATCGTTCTGTGATTGACAGCGACAGTTGGCCAATCAGGTGGCGAGTTCGAGTGAGCCCGAATGAAGCCGAGTGCAGCCTGAGTGCCGCCGACAAAAGACGAACGGCAGCCATTGTTGTTGTCCGAGTGCCTTCACTTCTTAGTTTCGTTCTTAAAACGGTCTCAAACTTCTTTTTTTGAGACACGGAATTTACTATTAACATATCGTTTGGATAGACTTTAGTTGTTTAACTTCATATATGTGGTCAATTAATCATGACAGAGCCTATTTAAAAATATAAATTTAGAGAACCGGCAGGGGCGGGGAGTGACACGCATGTATCCCAATAAGGCAACCTATTTTGGGCATGGCCGTCTCAAAAGTCCCGTTGCGTCACATAGTCTGGAGGTGTTAAAAATGAACTGCTGATTGGCTGAAGGGGAAAAACGATCATTGGCTGAAGGGGTTGTCAGTCAACGGTATTACTCCCGCCCAACTACAGCCCACAGCCAATATTGCAGAATGGGCGATCATGCCAGACTCACTCCAGAAATCAAATGGAAATGAGATTTCTGGAGGGAGGGTTTACCAGGCTAGTAAGCCTGTGCCGATATGAAAAATGTTAAACCGGTTCGATATTGAATTAAAAAACAAATTAAACCGTAACCGGTTTTGACCACTTAGGGGCGCACTTCTTTTTTTTTTAACTCAACGAAGATAGACAGGAATGCCCATTTTTGGCACCTTTTTTGTTGCAGCTGGCGGATGAAGTTAGGGCAGTTTTCAGATGCAGTGCTTGTAGCGTGCTATGTTTGCTAACAAGGGAAAGCGAGGCTCATTTGCGTGGCCAAGTCGTCTTCTCCGTCAACCACTATAGCCTCCAGAATAACCAATTTGCCAGCAGCCCTCTCTCTCCTCTGGGCTTTGTGGGAGAGCAGCGGGCAGCGGGCCGCTGATATTTGAGAAGTTTTGTTGTTTTTTTGTGGTGGCAGAGTTTGATTTCTAAAGTTGTCGTCTTCGGCGTTACAACGTGTGTGTGCTGCCATTCCTCCTGTCACTCCAAGACTCTCGAGCTTTGTAAACGACACTGTGTCCGTGTGTGCATTTTATTTGTCTTCCCTTTGTTTTAAAAGTAAAGTAACTAGTTACTAGTTACTTTTAAATTGTTTTAACTAGTAAAGTAACTAGTTACGTTTTTGGAGCAGTAACTATAACTAGTTACTTTTTAAAAGTAATTTGCCCAACATTGCCTATTACTAATGCAGATGGATTTAATGCTGTTTTTGTAGGCTATATATTAAAGGTAGGTTAAGTGATTTTCTTTGGTTAAAATAAGTGTTAAATAGCTCTATATTGTGATAGTAATCATTGCTATAGAGTGTTTGTTCAGTAAAAGGAGTCTCCGTGTCTCTCCAGCTCTTTATTAAACAGAAAATGCATATTGTGTTTACTAAAGAGCTGGAGAGACCCCTGTGACCGAACAAACGCTCTGTAGCAAAGATTACTATCACAATATAGTACTTTAACCTTTTACCAAAAGATATCACTTACCCTACCGCTACAATGAAGCGGTTTAATCTTGTAAACCGGATCGCACCGGGGAAACCGGAAATCGGCACAACCTTAATTGGTTGCTGTTTATTTGGGCTTGTTTCTGTAGTTGCTTATAATATTATAATATTGTGTGTGTGTGTGTGTGTGTGTGTGTGTGTGTGTGCGCGTGTGCGTGTGCGTGTGCGTGCGCGTGCGTGTGCGTGTCAAACCTTCCATGTTTCAACTCAGTACTGAAAATCCTGAAATCTTTGCACATCTCTCTGCTAATACACCAGATGTTGTTGTTGTCAATGAAGGAAACAGATCAGTTTCCATTCTTGAAATGGACTGCACCTTTGACTCTAGCTTAGAGGAAGCTTTTATGACCAAAGTCATTAAATACCAGCCGCTCCTCCATAGCATCACAGAGCTAGGTTATAGGTGCAATCTACTTGTGTTTATCTTTGGCAGCCTATAGGACATGTACATGGGTTGGTTGTAAGAGGCTTCCAACAACTTGGGATGCCAAAAAAAGCATGCAACATTCTGCGGAATCTCTTCTACTATCGGTAGCCGCCAAATATGGCGAAGACGCTGTTATTTGTACCCCTGAAGGGTGTGGGGGGTATTTGTACCCCTGAAGGGTGTGGGGGGTATTTGTACCCCTGAAGGGTGTGGGGGTATTTGTACCCCTGAAGGGTGTGGGGGTATTTGTACCCCTGAAGGGTGTGGGGGGTATTTGTACCTCTGAAGGGTGTGGGGGTATTTGTACCCCTGAAGGGTGTGGGAGTATTTGTACCCCTGAAGGGTGTGGGGGTATTTGTACCCCTGAAGGGTGTGGGGGTATTTGTACCCCTGAAGGGTGTGTCGAGCCAAAACTGAGAGAAAGCTCTGAAACCACATCTGGGAAAAAGGGACATCCAAGATGGCTGCCAATGGCCTTTGGGACATCCAAGATGGCTGCCCCTACACAGGCCTTTGGGTGTCGGCTCATTAGAGATTGGGTGTCGGCTCATGGCAAGCAGCAGAAAAGAAGCTGGAGGTGCTCAGTTGAGCAAACAACATTGGAGGGAGAAGAGCTCAAACCAACTCCAAAGAAGCTCCAAACCACTTCAAGTTCCACACACTGTGTTTGGGTTCGACATGCCAATGGTCTGTAAATGTTTCAATCTCCTTTTGCTGTTTTTAAGTGCTGCTTAAATGTTTGGTGCAACTGCTAAAGTTTGTTTGGCTTCAGAGCCTTATTGTAGTACAGCAGCACAGCATTGTTTTCAAATGTTTGAAGAATTTATTTACTCTTATTTGCTGAAAAGTAAAGTTTAAAGGGATGATTGGCAAATGTTTAAAATATTAAGTTAAAGTTAAAATAATTGTTTAAAACTACAAATGAAGCTAATGTTAAAAGCTTGAAGTTAAGAGCTGAAGTTTAATGTCAAAAGCTAATGTTAAAAGGACTTTATTTCAAATTTTATAAGGAGGAGTAGGAAAATGCTGATTCACAAGCTCAGATCAGCTGTGTTCATTATTTAACGAGCTTCAATTATCTCTTTAGAACTTAAATGGTCTCTCTAAAGAGTTTAAAATGTTTGTTTAAAAGTTAACTTTAATTCATGTTTAAAAGTATAATTTAATGTTTAAAAAGTGAATTCAAAGACTTGATTTAATTTTAAAAATGTAAAATGCCTAAACATTTAAAAGTCTAAAATGGACTTTATGTTAAAGAAATAATTTACTGAGTTTAAGAACAATTGAATGTTTAATTTATTTAAACAGGTTTAATTTTGCATTGAAGTTTAAAACAGTTAATAATTCATTTAAATAAGTAAAAGTAACGATGTTTGAGTAAATGTTTTGTCAATTACTATTTAATAACACACTAATTCCAACGCTATGTTTGAAATTAGAAACATTACTTAGAAATGATTTAAAAGTAAATGTTTGGTAATTTACTACTTAGTAACGAACTGATTACAACACTTTGAAATTGTAAACATGGTTTAAAAGTTTGAAAGATGTTTATTTTTCTGTTTTGAAATGGCAATGTTAGTAATTTTTCTTCTGTTTCTTTTATCTCGAAGGTTTACGACCTGATGATTTGAAGCTCAAACAACAAAAGAAGCCAACAAAACTAAAGTTGGAATAAAAAGTTTGAGTTTTCATAAACTGAGTTGTCCAATCATTTGAACCTGAACTGAACCTGTGGGTGAACTTGACAGTCGTAAACCACAGCAACAGCTTGGACTGGAAAGCTGTGGACAAAGGAGCCTCAAGCAAGAGGACAAAATGGCGGAAGAAGGCCTGGGGAAGTCGGTCAAAGACCTCAAGAAGGAAAGGACCGTGGCAAAATGCAGCTTCACAAAACAGGCAAACTTCATCCTGAGAGGAGGGAACACAATGCTGCAAGAGGAACTGAAGGAGGAGTTCACAAAACTGTCCTACCGCTTCAGGAAGTTAATGGAGGCAAATGACGAGTACAGATTTGGACTGGAGGCCGATATTAAGGATGTGGATCCAGGAGCAGATCTCGATGTACAGCAGGAGGCTGACATTGCCAATTCTATCAAGGAGGCTGAAACGAAGCAGGAAGAATTGAAAGACTTTGTTCTGAAAAATCTGTGGGGAAGATACGGGAAAAGTGAACTCGAGACAGCCCTTCTCGAAGCAGAGATGACAGTAGACCAAGCAAGAAATGTTCCTGTTGCAAGTGCAAATTGTGAGGGCTACGAAGTGCTCCTCACTCTGGTGGAGAAGAGGGTGAACCAGGCCGTCTCATCTACGTCCTTATGGGAGAAATGGACACCTGAGGACTTGAAAGATCAAATGAGAGGAAGGATCAAAGATATCTGTGCATCAAAATCCAGGCTTGAAGGAAGGAGATCTGAATTTGCGAATGCACGACAAGGCACAGAAGTGAAACCTCTACATCATCCACCAGTAAAACCAATAATCCGAATAAAACCAACCACCTTACCCATCTTCAATGGAAGCAAGCGGGACTATCACCGATGGCGGAAGGACTGGGAGAGCCTCCAACGACAAGGAGAGCCATCTGGATCACCAGAGGTAAAGAAGATCCAGCTTATGGAGAGCGTGGAGGAAAAGATTTCTAAAGAATTGAGACTTTCCACCTATTCAACTGCAGCTGAAATGTTCCGTGTCTTAGAGAACAGATGTGGCAACAACTCCACCATCACGATCGAAATCCTGGAGGAGCTAGAGAAGACACCACCTGTCAAAGGCAGCCATCCAAGGAAGGTCATTGACCTAATCCAATCTGTAGAAAAGGCCCTAGCAGATCTGACGGAGCTGGGCAACTCTGGAGCAATTAAAAACCCACTTGTGATCAAGTCAATCGAGAGCAAATTGCCTGAGTTCATAAAAAGGGACTGGGTGATGTTCATGGTTGACCCCAAGAACAATGTCAAGGCAGACACCCATTTTGACATGCTCCTGACCTTCCTGAATAACCAGGAGGACGTCCTTGAAAGACTCGAGCAGCTCAGGGTTGTGGACAAGGAGAGGCCTGACCGTTCTGACAGATATGGGAAGAAGATTGGCTCGACAAGAACCACAAGAAAGGAAGACCTTGATGTTTGTGTTGTCTGCGGCGATGGTGGGCATAGCAATAAGATCTACTTCTGTAGGAAGTTCAAGAGACTTACCTTGCCTGAGAAGAGGACTGCGATGGAGAATATAGGAGCATGCAGCAAATGCCTTGTCTGCCATGAAGATGATGCTGGAAACTGTAAAGACATCTTCCTATGCAGGAATCCAGAATGTAAAAGAAGAGGCGGTGCTCCAGACCACCACTACCTTCTCTGCCCAAAAGGAGGGTTCAGGAGAAGTGAAGAAAGAAAGGTGGTGAAAGAAGGTGGAAGAAACATCAGAGGAAGAAGTAAACTAACGGAGGAACAAGAGCAGTTCTTGTCGGAACTATCCCCTGAAATGTCAGAGCGTTGCAGAAAGACTTTTACGAACAAAACGTCAACGACACTTGACACATCCGGCCAGTCTGAGCTCCTGAAGAGGAATGGGCACTCCGAACTCCCAGTTATTATGATGCTGCTTCAAGTTACTGCTAATGCTGGGCAGAAGATTGGAACGCTAATTGATTTAGCATCCGACACCAATTACATAACCCACAAGGCTGTCCATGGAGGTGAGGACCAGACGGTATCTTCTCAAAGTAAGAGTCAAGACTCCAAAGGGAACCGAGAAAGCTCACGAACTGGTCTGTTATGGTTTGGATGAGATTGCCAAAGTGCATCAAGTAATCGATCCCAAAAAGCTCCACAAGTTCTTCCCAGAAGTTAAGATCGAAGATCTGAAAAGGCCAGAAGAAGTTGAACTCCTCATAAGCCACCGTGAGGGAAGACTGGCTCCGCAGAGAGTGAGAGTAATTGGCGACCTAGTCCTATGGGAAAGTCCTCTGGGCAAAACAGTCGGCGGTGCTCATCCAGACTTGGTCGAAGAAGTGGAGGTGGCAGCATATGAGTCCAACACACACTTTGCTCGCTCCATGAGAACGGCTGCAGTCAAATATCAAGAGCTCACTGGTCCCACAAGCCCAACAACTGAGACAACACGGCTTCTGAAGAAGGATGCGGCTCACACAACTACCAGTAACCGTGAGTTCCTTGAGTGGTGGTACTGGGACAGCATCGGAGCTGCATGTGAGCCAAGATGTGGAGGATGTCGGTGTGGAAACTGTCCACCAGGAGGAAAAGAAATGACCCTGGCTGAGGAGAAAGAATATGAGATCATTAAAGGAGGCCTCACCTACAAGAAAGAGGATGCTCACTCTCCATCTCCACACTGGGATGCAAAGTATCCTTGGACTGAAGATCCTGCCACTCTCCCCAACAACAGAAGTGCAGTCCAGGCCTGCTTCTTAAGGATGGAAAAGCAACTGAGCCGAGAGCCGGACTGGAAAGTCGCCTATGGAACCCAGATCCATGAAATGGTCGAGAGAGGCGCAGCCATAAAACTCACCAAGGAAATCATGGACAAGTGGAAGGGGCCAGTGTGGTATGTGAGCCACCTGGTGGCGCCAAACCCTCATTCAGTCACTACGCCAGTTCGTATTGTATGGAACAGCAGCCAGAAGTACAGAGGCGTGAGCATGAATGATCTTCTTCTGAAAGGACCAGATGTTCTCAACCCCATTAGAGCTGTCCTGCTAAGATTCAGAGAAGGTGTGCATGCAGCCCTGGGAGACATAAAGAAGATGTACAATTCTGTCTGGCTGGAGGAGCGTGAGATGCATCTGCACAGATTCCTCTGGAGAGACAGCCCAGAAGAGAAGATCAGTGAATATGCAATTACCAGAGTCAACATCGGGGACAAACCTGCTGGTTGCATTGCTCAGTTGGCCATGAGGGAAACAGCAAACCTGCCCAACTTTGCCCACTTGGAGGATGAACGCAGAGTCATTGAAGAGGACAGTTATGTTGATGACCTCTTAACCTCCCACAACGACCTGAACACTCTTGACAAAATCACGACAGAAGTTGAAGAGATTCTGAAAGCTGGCGGTTTCTTCCTTAAACCATGGGTCCGATCCGGCCAAAGTGGGAGGAAAGGAACGGACCAAGACGTCCCAAAAAAGGGTCAAGGGAAAACCCTAATTCTTCCAAATCAAATGAGGGAAGAAGACAACAAAGCTCTGGGCATCGGCTACCAAGTGGACGAAGACAAGCTGTACATGTTAACCTCCGTTAACTTCTCTAAAAAGAAAAAGAAGATGAGAGTTGGCAAAGATCTTCTCGAAGAGGAGGTGAGAGCTGAGACACCCAACCCATTGACACGGAGGGCTCTCTTAAGCCAAGTAGCTGGACTGTACGACCCAATTGGCCTAGTTGCACCGGTCAAGCAGAAGGGAGCAATTCTTGTGCGAAAAGCATTCCAAGAAGGAGGGGGTGGCAAGCTGACCCAAGAAACCTGGGACCAACCGCTCTCAGAAAGCCTCAGAGAAGAAGCCATACAGCTTTTCGAGGAGTATGTGCAGCTTGGAAAAGTTAAATTCCACAGAAGCCTCACACCAGCTGACTGGAAGGGAAGGCCTTGGGGCATCACATTCTCTGATGGAAGTGACAAAACCTTCGGAGCGGTGATGTACTTAAGATGGGAGACAAGTCATGGCATTGAAGTTCGATTCGTGGAATCAAAAGCCAAGCTGACACCTCTACTTCAAAAGGGAGATGCTGTAAAAGCTGAGATCTGTGGCGCAGTCTTCGCATCCAGGATCAGGAAGTATGTGGAGAAACACGCTCGGCTGAAGATCGAGAGATGGTTCCATCTGCTTGACAGCCAAACGGTCCTGGGAGCAATACAAAGAGACAGTTATGGGTACCAAACCTTCTTTGCAAACAGAGTGGGTGAAATCCAAAAGGCTGGGCCAGTGCAAGACTGGTGGTGGATCCGTGGTGATCAAAACATTTCTGACATCATAACAAGGGGGGGCAAACCTGATGATTTAAGGGCAAATTCCACATGGCAAGATGGACCAGAATTCCTGAAGCGGCCAGTGGAGGAATGGCCCATAAAATCAGCTGGGGAGGTTGCTGCTCAAGCCAGAGAGAGTGTGAACAAACTGCAAAGGAAAGCATTCTCGGCTGCAGTCACAAGAGCCCAAGCAAAGATGAGTCAGCAAAAAGACCACCCTCTGACCACTCAGGAAATGGGAACAACCCCCAAGCAAACGCCAACTCTTCCAAGGCACAAGGGCTGGATTAAAGACCTGGTGGAAATCAGAAGATTCAGTAACCTATCCAAACTGGTGAGAGTTATCGCTTGGATCTGTCGGGCTGCCAAACAATGGCTCAGGAGGAAATGCCATAGCCCTAAACAGCCAAAGTGGGAGGCAACAGCACCCAAGCAACCTGGGCTGACTGGAAAGGAACTTGAGGATGCACTTGAAGACCTCTTCCTTGCAGCTCAAGAAGGCATAACCTTTCCAGACACAACTCTCAGCAGATTGGCAGTATACAAGGACGTGAACTCTGGACTTCTAGTTTGCGGTGGCAGAATCCAGATGTTCAACGAGGACAAGACTGCAGTGGCAGTTCTACCGTTTGAAGCTTGGGTCTCTTCATTGCTGGCACAGGAATCCCACCAAGCAAACCATGAGGGGGTAGCAGGAACCCTTCTTCGGATGAGGAAAAAGGCCTGGGTGGTAAAAGGACGGAGCCTGGCCAAAAAAGTGGTTGACAGCTGTGTGGTGTGCAGGAAGAACAGAGCAAAGCGCTGTCAACAAGTCATGGCTGACCTGCCTCCAGAGCGAACATGCCCAGCTGCACCATTTGAATTTACCACCATGGACCTGTTCGGGCCTTATGAAGTGAAGGACGAGGTCAAGAAGAGGACCAGACTGAAAGTTTGGGGCATCGTCTTCTGTTGTATGGCCTCCCGAGCCATACACACTGAAGTGGTGAGTGACCAGTCATCTGAAGGTTTCCTGCTGGCCTATCAAAGGTTCACTTCACTGAGAGGGCACCCCAGAAAACTTTGGTCAGACCCAGGCTCTAACTTTGTGGGAGCAAAACCTGCCCTGGAAAAGCTCTACAAGTTCCTTGACCAGCTGAACAAGACTGAGCTTGAAGCCGTAGCTGCCAAACATGGCACAGACTGGTCTTGGAAAATCCACCCTGCAGACTCTCCCCACAGAAACGGTGCAGCAGAGGCAGCTGTCAAAATAGTAAAACAGGCCTTAAGCAACCTCGGTGGAGATGGTGTTTTCACGTGGGGAGAGTTCCAAACGTTTCTCTTCATGGCGGCCAATCTCACAAATGAGAGACCCATCGACGCAAGAACGCAAAGCAGGGAAGACTGTGTCGAATACATCACGCCAAATTCTCTGCTTTTAGGACGTGCCAATCCAAAGGGAGACCCTGGAGACTTCCAGTTTGATGGCTATCCATACAAAAGGCTTCAAAGTATACAAGCAGAGGTAAGCAAATTCTGGAGGAGGTGGAGCCAATTGGCTGGGCCCAATCTGTTCATAAGAAGCAAATGGCACACCAAAGAACGGAATGTTGCTGTTGGAGATGTGGTCTGGTTGGCTGACCAAAATGCCCTTCGAGGACAATACAAGCTGGCCAGAGTGGTAAATGTCAACACTGACGACAAAGGCATCGTTAGAGACGTACTGGTGAAGACCTTTCCCAGCTATCCTGTGCCCACTACAAAGGCAAATGGCAAAGAGATGTCCAAAACGGGGAAAAGGACTAAAGGGCTTAAACACAAAATCCCCGCAACTATTCTGCATAGAGATGTCAGACGACTTGTCATCCTAATTCCCATTGAAGAACTGGCAGAGTAAAGGACTTGTGTGACCTCTCTGGGATTGGAAACCCAGAAGGTCAAGTGGGAGGTGTCGAGCCAAAACTGAGAGAAAGCTCTGAAACCACATCTGGGAAAAAGGGACATCCAAGATGGCTGCCAATGGCCTTTGGGACATCCAAGATGGCTGCCCCTACACAGGCCTTTGGGTGTCGGCTCATTAGAGATTGGGTGTCGGCTCATGGCAAGCAGCAGAAAAGAAGCTGGAGGTGCTCAGTTGAGCAAACAACATTGGAGGGAGAAGAGCTCAAACCAACTCCAAAGAAGCTCCAAACCACTTCAAGTTCCACACACTGTGTTTGGGTTCGACATGCCAATGGTCTGTAAATGTTTCAATCTCCTTTTGCTGTTTTTAAGTGCTGCTTAAATGTTTGGTGCAACTGCTAAAGTTTGTTTGGCTTCAGAGCCTTATTGTAGTACAGCAGCACAGCATTGTTTTCAAATGTTTGAAGAATTTATTTACTCTTATTTGCTGAAAAGTAAAGTTTAAAGGGATGATTGGCAAATGTTTAAAATATTAAGTTAAAGTTAAAATAATTGTTTAAAACTACAAATGAAGCTAATGTTAAAAGCTTGAAGTTAAGAGCTGAAGTTTAATGTCAAAAGCTAATGTTAAAAGGACTTTATTTCAAATTTTATAAGGAGGAGTAGGAAAATGCTGATTCACAAGCTCAGATCAGCTGTGTTCATTATTTAACGAGCTTCAATTATCTCTTTAGAACTTAAATGGTCTCTCTAAAGAGTTTAAAATGTTTGTTTAAAAGTTAACTTTAATTCATGTTTAAAAGTATAATTTAATGTTTAAAAAGTGAATTCAAAGACTTGATTTAATTTTAAAAATGTAAAATGCCTAAACATTTAAAAGTCTAAAATGGACTTTATGTTAAAGAAATAATTTACTGAGTTTAAGAACAATTGAATGTTTAATTTATTTAAACAGGTTTAATTTTGCATTGAAGTTTAAAACAGTTAATAATTCATTTAAATAAGTAAAAGTAACGATGTTTGAGTAAATGTTTTGTCAATTACTATTTAATAACACACTAATTCCAACGCTATGTTTGAAATTAGAAACATTACTTAGAAATGATTTAAAAGTAAATGTTTGGTAATTTACTACTTAGTAACGAACTGATTACAACACTTTGAAATTGTAAACATGGTTTAAAAGTTTGAAAGATGTTTATTTTTCTGTTTTGAAATGGCAATGTTAGTAATTTTTCTTCTGTTTCTTTTATCTCGAAGGTTTACGACCTGATGATTTGAAGCTCAAACAACAAAAGAAGCCAACAAAACTAAAGTTGGAATAAAAAGTTTGAGTTTTCATAAACTGAGTTGTCCAATCATTTGAACCTGAACTGAACCTGTGGGTGAACTTGACAGGGTGTGGGAGTATTTGTACCCCTGAAGGGTGTGGGGGTATTTGTACCCCTGAAGGGTGTGGGGGTATTTGTACCCCTGAAGGGTGTGGGAGTATTTGTACCCCTGAAGGGTGTGGGGGTATTTGTACCCCTGAAGGGTGTGGGGGTATTTGTACCCCTGAAGGGTGTGGGGGTATTTGTACCCCTGAAGGGTGTGGGGGTATTTGTACCCCTGAAGGGTGTGGGGGTATTTGTCCATGATTTGCTGACTGTACATTTTTGACAGCACCTTGTAATATTTGTGTCCTTGTATTGTATCTCTTATGTGGACATAAATAAATGATCAAATGTGTGTGGTGTCTGTGTGTGTGTGTGTGTGTGCGTGTGCGTGTGCGTGTGCGTGTGCGTGCGCGTGCGCGTGCGCGTGCGTGTGTGCGTGTGCGTGTGTGTGTGTGTTGTGTAGGTACCATCAGATGGTAGGGTCGTTAAAGACCTCCATGACAGCGGTGGTAGAGTCTCTCATCAACGCCTATGAGGAGGACCAGCTGAGGAGAGGAGGGGGAGGGGCCTGCGACGGCGGCCATTACAACGCCATGGACAACTGTTCTGACAGCGACTCCTCCTTCAACCAGGTGAGACACAACATGCTGGAACCACTAGAAAACTGTGATTTATGTTCAAACAGAGTCATCTTTGTCGTCACACATCACTGGTTTACAGGTTTAACTCTTCAACCCATTAAGACCTGGAATTGTGTCATTTTTTAGATTTGAGCTAAAAAGCATCATTTTACACTTTTGGCTATTCAAAAACAGCAGATCTACAAGCTCGTAGCGCGGCACCGAGTGCCGCGCTACGAGCTTGTAGATCTGCTATTTTTGAAAAAATCGTGAAAATGTTTGCAACTCTTTGAATATATATATTTTTAAAGCGAACATTTTTAACTCAAATCTTTGCTTCTGGGGGGTCCCTGGAACAAAATATTTTGATGGGGGGTCCGCGGCCAAATACATATAATTTTGGGGGTCCTTGACATGAAAAAGATTGAGCACCACCGATATAGAAACATACGTTTTTTCCAGAAAACTGTTGAGATTTAGGAGACGTGTAGAATCGGCTTCAGGTCTCAATGGGTTAACTGCCAGTGTAAAACTGTAATAGTGTCGATGAGTTTTTACCTACCTGAGAAATCATGGAATATTTTCCGTGAACGCTGTCCGCGCGGTGATCCCCTCGTTACACACACACACAGGGGTCTCGTAGTATTGGGGGGAAAAAATAATCTGATCGCGGTAATCCGTTCCATAGTTGTGGGAAGTTGAAAATAGCATGTTTTGCCAAAAATCCATAGTAAAACACAGGAGCCGAGATACAGAATATTTCCCAAATACTTTAACTCTTTGACTGCCACAGTATTTTCCCTGGAACAACATATTTTGAGATGGGGGTCCACGGCCAAATACATGTCATTTTGGGGGTCCTTGACATGAAAAAAGTGTGAGAACCACTGTTCTAGACATGCTTGATAAAATGCATGTGTTGCCTGTCTGCCTTATATGTGGGGCAGCTTTTTATATAGCTCTCTACTCCCCCCTAGTGGACACACTAGTGGCTTTATCTTGGGTCAAGTCACTGGCCAACAACTGAACCATGTAGATCCACAAGGTCAAGTCCATGTCCAGCCTGGTGACAGGCCGTGGTCAGGCCTTGTTCAACAGTCTGAAATAGACACATTTCTGTTCAGTAACAACAAAGCGTAGGGCTTATTATTATCCCACTGTGTTTTCTTTTTGATGTTTTGTTGTCTCCGCCAGGAGACTATGTTTTCACTTTCCGTCCCCCCCCTCGGCCAAGCTAACATTGGTCAAGCCTCACGTGACACGTGACAATACGTTGAAAGAGTGTGCTCTGATTGGCTAGTGAGACGCATGACGTAATAGCGGCCTTTAAATAGATGTGTCACTTTGAAAGAGTCTTGGCCTCTTTCAAAGTGAGGTAAGACAGGAATAATCACGAAATGGCTGAGAAATGGCGGAGCAATACATTATGTAGACACACTGGTGTCATCACAATACGTAATATAAATAGCTTAGACAGGATTAATCAAGAACAGTACATTCCAGTACAAACTGATATCACAGTTGATGACAGTTGATAGCACAGTTCTGCTGGCGGAGACTTGTGCTCCGAGGAGCACATTCTCTAGTAAATGTATATTTTTCAGGTGAACTGCTCTAGAACTATTTGATCTATGTTGTCTTTTCAGAGTTATGCCGTTATAACGTCTTTGTGTCTGGCAGTAAATATTTCCAGATAATCTGTTACATTATTATTTTTATTTTCTGTGTCTGTTTGTGATGTTTATAGTTAATAATACTTCATTTCTTGTTTCCTGTTTCAGAGTTATGCGTTCATCAAACAAGAACAGCTCCAAGTCCTGGCTGAAAACCTGGACCCCAGTCAACCCAAAGAGGTAGAAAATAAATAATGACTTATTTAATTATAGACAACCTATAATCTAATGATGTATTCATTCATAGACGAAAGAGGTAGGAAATAAATAACCACTTATTTAACCCATTAAGACCGGGAACGCATCTTTCTTTGCACGCTCATTGGCACTACATTGAGGAACCTTTTCAACATTGCCCTATTATAGCGCCACCAGGAGGCCGATTTGCAAAAATATATATATATATATATATATATATATATATATTACTCCTACAGTTTTTGTCCAAACATGCAAATGGGTACACATTATCTCTATAGTCAAGTGATCAAGACGGATCCATCCGTTTTTTCACATTCCATCCTGATTGGCTGACAGACTGAATTCAGAACATTGCTGGCCCATAAGTAGCAGTGGCTCAGGGGTAGAGCAGCCGGATGGAAGCCTTGAGGTTCCCAGTTCCATCCCGGGCTCCCCCAGAGTTAGTGTAGAAGTGTCCTTGAGCAACACACTGAACCCCTAATTACTCCTGATGAGCAGGTTGGTGTCTTGCATGGTTTCCTCCTCCGTGTGTGTGTGTGTGTGTGTGTGTGTGTGTGTGTGTGTGTGTGTGTGTGTGTGTGTGTGTGTGTGTGTGTGTGTGTGTGTGTGTGTGTGTGTGTGTGTGTGTGTGTGTGTGTGTGTGTGTGTGTGTGTGAATGTGTGTATGAATGTGTGTGTGAATGGGTGAATGTAATGCACAATCTATGTAAAGCGCTTTCAGGGATTGACACTAACGCCTGCCCGACTGCCCGGGGCAGGTAAATAAAACTTGCGGGCAGGTGGAGTTAGCTTTCAGCCTGCCCTACAGGGCAAGTGCGCGCTTGAGTGGCAGTGGGGACACAACCATCTTTTGTTCACTATAAACACAACATGAGATATCTGTCTAAACACATGAACGTGGCCAGAGCACTCTGCCCCCCCCCCCTTCCCTCTCTGTCCTTCCCTCCCACGCACACACACTTTGTGTAACACACACACACACACACACACACACACACACACACACACACACACACACACACACACACACACACACACACACACACACACACACACACACACACACACTTTACGTGCAGTGGCTCTTATGAGTAGAGCCAAACCGCAACATCGGCCATTATTTCACCGATGTGGCCCGATGTTTTTTTTTTAATCATCATTCATTTCCCCTACACTTGTCTTTTAGAACGTGTTGGAACTGCCATTCTACTAGAACTAACAAGTAGAGGTATAACACAAGTGAACTGCTTAGCAGCCATCTCATGGATTGTCAATGCCAGCGCATCTGTGCATATCAAACGGTAGGCTAAACAACCCGACGGTTTATCAACAGCCGCATATAGATTAATACATGTGACGAAATACAGTCAAATCCCAAACTTATGAGAGATCCAGCCAGCAATAGAAATTAATTACTGGAAACAACTTCAAAGTTTATGCTATCATTCAAATAAGAAAGAAGCTGTGACCTCACCACTCTGACGGACAAGAAATAAATATAATCCTTTAAAAACAGCCATGTTCTGTTCCTTTTTTAAACAATAATCCAAGGAGGAAGGTTTCAGCAGCTAGAATCATGACAGTTTGACATTGTTTGAGCAGTTTTTTGTGTGCAAAACAAGTCGCAAGCTCCCTCATTAAGTTAATTGTGTGCAGCTGCTGTGCTTGGTGCGCAGATCCCCGCCAGGCCAGGTTGTCTACCCAGGCCTGTGAAATTCATAGGCAGCCAATTGGAATGAAATCTGCTAAAACTGACTGATATACTGATACAGAACCATATATAGGCTATATAACGTTGCTGTCAGCCTTGTATGTCCTTAAAAAAATCACACCCTGTGTGAAGGTAGCGGCGCCTTTGATACATTTTGTCATCGATATGTGTTTATAATGTGTTTATAGCCACGTGTCATGTGAAGCTTGACCAATCACTTTGTTGACGCACCTGACCAATCAGAACGTTGACGGACCTGACCAATCAGAACGTTGCGTTGACGGACCTGACCAATCAGAACGTTGATGGACCTGACCAATCAGAACGTTGACGGACCTGACCAATCAGAACGTTGACGGACCTGACCAATCAGAACGTTGACAGACCTGACCAATCAGAACGTTGACGGACCTGACCAATCAGAACGTTGACGGACCTGACCAATCAGAACGTTGACGGACCTGACCAATCAGAACGTTGACAGACCTGACCAATCAGAACGTTGACGGACCTGACCAATCAGAACGTTGACGGGTCTGACCAATCAGAACGTTGACGGACACGGACAAAGTCGAGCAGGAGCTAGCGCCGCTAAAAAAGAACAAATTAAAATAGTGAAAATAGCTGATCTACAAGCTCACCATGCATTGTATCTCGACACGTTGGGAGCTTGTAGATCTGTTATTTTACTCTTATAGTGCGACACTCTTTAATGATGAAGTAGGGCATTTATGAACAAACATATTTTTCCTATAATGCCTATCACTGTTGCTACACTTAAAAATATAAAATAACAAGTGTTAACCCATAGTCATATTCATAGCTATTTAGATATTTGGCATAAATATTGAGATATGACATTTTTTATCGTGCAGCCCCATAATTCACAAGTAGAAAGTAAAAAATGTGTTACATTGAACCGTAATTTTAATTTTACCATCATTTTATAAAGGACGATTTACTTTTCGGGCAAGTGGGCAAGACCTGTGGGCAAGTAGAACATGACCTGTACTTGCCCGACGGGCAAGTGCCTCTGAGACCTTAGTGTCAACCCCTGCGCTTTGAATAAAAGCGCTATATAAAAGCATCATTTACCATAATAACCTGCCTGACCTGGCAGAGATCTGTGCTCAGAGGAGCACTTCTTCTAGTTGTTATTGTTATTATTGCTCTGATTGGTTTACAGGTGCGGTGGGAAGCTCTCCAGGCGCTGTGTCAGGCCCCTCCCTCTGACGTGCTGAGCAGCGAGAGTTGGAGCGCGCTCAGTAAGAACCTCACCGCTGCTCTGAGCGACCCCGACCCCGCCCTCTCTGTGAGTACCGAGTACCGCCCCCTCCCCCTTTTATGGTAACCCCTCCTCCTCCTCCCCCTTTTCTCCGTCATAGCCCTGCCCCTCAGCCCCGCCTTCCCACAGTGTTGCTGTTCCGTAGGCATTTAGCGGACGCTCTGATCCAGATGAAACTTTAGTCGACAAAATCAACACTAGTGGGGTGTTTATGAGGCCAACGGTATAGTCCATATAAGCTTACATGTCATATCTCACGCACCATAGAGTAAGAACTCATGTAACTTTAACCAGCAAAAATAAATACAGAATACTGTATATTTAAAACAAATATTTATTTGTAGAAATTGTTTTTTTCAACACCCCTAATATTTAGCGTTCTAACATGGAACCAAACAGTGTTAACTGCTCACGGCTCACAGATGCTTGTCGTCTTCCTTCCTGCTTCCTGTCCCACAGGATAAAGTTCTCCGGTTCTTCTCCAAAACCTTCTCCTCATCTCCTCTGAACGTCACCAGAGAGATCTACACCAGTCTGGGTAAGATAGTCTTAACTAGAGATCTACACCAGTCTGGGTAAGATAGTCCTAACTAGAGATCTACACCAGTCTGGGTAAGATAGTCCTAACTAGAGATCTACACCAGTCTGGGTAAGATAGTCCTAACTAGAGATCTACACCAGTCTGGGTAAGATAGTCCTAACTAGAGATCTACACCAGTCTGGGTAAGATAGTCCTAACTAGAGATCTACACCAGTCTGGGTAAGATAGTCCTAACTAGAGATCTACACCAGTCTGGGTAAGATAGTCCTAACTAGAGATCTACACCAGTCTGGGTAAGATAGTCCTAACTAGAGATCTACACCAGTCTGGGTAAGATAGTCCTAACTAGAGATCTACACCAGTCTGGGTAAGATAGTCCTAACTAGAGATCTACACCAGTCTGGGTAAGATAGTCCTAACTAGAGATCTACACCAGTCTGGGTAAGATAGTCCTAACTAGAGATCTACACCAGTCTGGGTAAGATAGTCCTAACTAGAGATCTACACCAGTCTGGGTAAGATAGTCCTAACTAGAGATATCTACACCAGTTCAACAGGTATTGTGTCTGACATTAAAAAAAAAAGCGAAATTTGCAGATCTACAAGCTCACAACGTGTCTCAACTTGACACGTAGTCAGCTTGTGGATCTGCTATTTTAGTTATTTTAGAACATTGGTTCTCAAAGTGGGGTCCGGGGACCCCCAGGGGTACTTGAGGGGGTTCCAGGGGGTCCCCAGCTAAATGATGGATAGGAACCAAATGGACCCTTATGGGTCTGTAACTCTGAGAGTGTACAAATGGAACCAAATGGACCCTAACGGGTCCATTTGGTTCCATTTGTACACTCTCAGAGTTAAGTTAACATTGATTTTACAATATGAATTGGGGTCCCAGAGATAGAAATGCCATTAAATGGGGGTCCGTAGCCCTAATGCATGTCAAACTGGGGGTCCTTAAAATGTGTCTTTTCAAGTGGGGGTCCGCGGGCTAATAAGTGTCCATTTGGGGGGTCCTTGACATGAAAAAGTTTGAGAACCACTGTTTTAGAAGCATTCTGAAAGTTCTGAGTTTTTCTTTGTTTACAGCTCAGTGTAACTTCATGTGTTTATGGTTATGTTTATGGTTATGTTTACAGCTCAGAGTGTTCAGTGTAACTTCATGTGTTTATGTTTACAGCTCAGAGTGTTCAGTGTAACTTCATGTGTTTATGGTTATGTTTATGTTTATGTTTACAGCTCAGAGTGTTCAGTGTAACTTCATGTGTTTATGGTTATGTTTACAGCTCAGAGTGTTCAGTGTAACTTCATGTGTTTATGGTTATGTTTATGGTTATGTTTACAGCTCAGAGTGTTCAGTGTAACTTCATGTCTCATAAATTGACCTTTCCAACGGGGTCGGCTGCTGTTGACGTGAACACACACGTCATCTGCTGTCTGCTCAAACAGGTACACACACACACACACACACACACACACACACACACACACACACACATAGCCGATCTACAAGCTCACAATGTGTCGCAATGTGTCGCATTTTGAGCTTGTAGATCTGCTATTTTCAAATGGACGAAATATATTTAGGGCTGAAGTGGTTAATGTATGTTTTTTAATAATAATCTAAATCTACAAAGTAACTAGTTACTAAAGTTTTAAAATATTTGTTTATGCAATAAAAAGTACAATATTTGGCTCTGAGATGTAGTGGAGTAGAAGTAAAAGTACAGATTTTTTAAAATACTCCACTTAAGTAAAAAAGACCTCAAAACTATACTGTAGATATAGTATAATTTAGCTAATCTCTCTCTGTAAAGTTAGCATGCTATAATAGAAGCCATTGTCACCTCATAAACTGCCTACCAGTGATGACACTGGTAGGCAGGTTTCTGGATGGCCCCTTTCGGGACCTTGTTTACCTTTTTTTTTGTATTTTGGGGCGGTATCCAGGGTCCCTTGACACTCAATCCACTCTCTCTGGTACCCGAGGGAACCACTGTCTGGTCTCGGGCAAATATAACGTTGCTTAGAAGTTGCAGAGATTTCTCAAAGGTTTTCCCCAAATGCAGTAGGTTAGCACGGAAACATGAGTTAATCGCCACTGATCGGCGTTGCCGTTAAACATTTTTAATCATTTTTTTTAAACGTTAGCTTCTCTCTCACACTCTGCTCCACTTCCCATGTCCCGCCTCCCCGCGTTGTGACTGGCAAGCTGCATATCCTACGTTACTGCCACTGATTGGCCGAGCTCCTACATGCTTGCATGACACTCATGTTTCCGCTATAGCCTACTGCAGGGGTCTTCAACAGGGGGTCCGGGACCCCTAGGGGGTCCTCAGAGTTACTACAGGGGGTAGTAACTCTTTGTGTGATGTGATATGATTTTTTTTTTTTACGTTATACCACTTAACACTAGCATCCCTTTTTCTGAGGGGAACTTTAGCAAAAAATAGCAGATCTACAAGCTCACAACGCCTCGCACTGCGAGGTGGGATTGGGTGGGATTGTCGGGTCTCTTCTCTACATGTAAAGTGTCTTGAGACAACTTGTTGTGATTTGACACTTTAATAAAATTGAATTGAATTGAAATTGTTGTGAGCTTGTAGATCGGCTATTTTTGGCTAAAGAGGTATATGTATAGAGGGGGAAAAGAGCAGACCAAGTAAACAAAAAAGGTTTAATCTGAAACACAATTTCATACAATATATAAAACTCTTAGGATTTAGAAGGCATTTGTAGAATCAGCCACAGGTCTTAACTCATTGAGTGCCATTCACGTGTTTCACGTGTTTCACCGCTATGGTGCAACGTGCCAATCACGCGTTTCACGTGTTTTTAAAAAAATAGTAAAAAAAAGAAGAAAAGAAAAGAAAAAAATGTTCAGAACCCAAGATATAATTATCTGAAGATTTGCAGCTCCTTCCACTCTTTGTTTAACTTAGAACTGAAAAAGGCTGTATCTCGCTTCCTAAGCACTTTTTTTTTTACTTAAAAAAAAAAAGAAAGAAATCGCACTGGCTCAGTCAGTTAACAGGGTTTAAATGGTAAAACGTTTTTGCCACTGTCTAGCTTTTATTGAAATGAGGCGTCTGGGTTAAAGTCAGTCTCTCATCTCGTCTCTTTTGTTTTGTCTTTCTCCAGATCCGCCTGATGAATGAGTTCCAGAAAGAGGTCACAACCTTCTGGATCCGACACCCGGAGAAGTAAGAGAGGAGTGAGCTTTTTCACCAGAGCTCCCCCCTCTAGACAACACACTCCATATATGGGCGTAGCTGCATTGGTTATGGCTGAGTCATGGTCAGAGGTCTGTCCTCCCCCCGGCTGGCCGGCCAGTCCTCCCTTAAGCCAATTTTAATATAGGTTTCTTTCTCCCTTTTTCTCTCTCCTTCTCTCTCTCTCTCTCTCTCTCTCTCTCTTCCCCCCCGGCACGGTCGAGGCAGATGGCCACCCACCCTAAAGCCTGGGTCAGCCTGACGTTTCTTCCAGTTCAGGGGGAGTTTTAACTGTATAAATGTATTGCTCAGGGTGCGACAATGTGGGGTCTCTGTGCTATATTTAAAGTGTCTTTGAGACAATTTGTTGTCATTTGACACCAGAATAATATTGAATTGAGTTTCTGTCACCTGTCACACAGTGTTGATTTCATCGACTAAAACTATGACAAAAACATTTTGACAATTTTGTCAGCAAATAAAAACTAGACTAAAATGTCAGGAAGGGACTAGTGGAGAAGACATCCAGTAGAACTAAAAGAGTGATTTTATGGTTGGTTGTGCTCGGGTGTTGTGCTCTGAAAATAGCAGATCTACAAGCTAATTTAGCATGCAACCAAGTGTAAAACAAAACCAGCCATTACGTAGCCATTACAATACATACTGTATTTGTCGACAAAATAAACTGTAGATTTAGTCGACTAAATTCTTATGATATTTAATTGACTAAGACTAGACTTTTCAGATGACTAAAATATGATTAAAACTAAATGACATTTTATTCAAAACACTAAATGACTAAACACAATCTAAATGTGCTGTGTCACCTGTGTCTCCTGTGTCTCCTGTGTGGTGTCTTTCCAGGTACATGGAGGAGATCATAGAGAGCACCCTGTCACTGCTGTCCTTCCAGCCCCAGCAGGGTGCATCCTCCACAGGGGGGACAGAGAGGTCCTTCCAGCCCCAGCAGGGTGCATCCTCCACAGCGGGGACAGAGAGGTCCTTCCAGCCCCAGCAGGGTGCATCCTCCACAGTGGGGACAGAGAGGTCCTTCCAGCCTCAGCAGGGTGCATCCTCCTCAGTGGGGACAGAGAGGTCCTTCCAGCCCCAACAGGGTGCATCCTCAGTGGGTACAGAGAGGTCCTTCCAGCCCCAACAGGGTGCATCCTCCACAGGGGGGACAGAGAGGTCCTTCCATCCCCAGCAGGGTGCATCCTCAGGGGGGTCAGAGAGGTCTCTGGAGCCCGTCCATCTCCTCACCTTGCTGGACATCAAAGCCAGCTGGTTTAAGAAGTGGATGGTAAGAAGCTCATTGAGTCTATAGGGACAAATCTCTGTATCTTAATCCATTAACACATTGTTCTCCATCTTAATCCATTAGTAGCTTAATGACTAGTATTACAATTCTATTGTCTTTTTTATGTCCAGTGCATTTGTATTTAAGTTCATAAAGTTAACATAAGTATAACTAAATGCATTTGAAATGAGATTAAAATGATACTTTTCAGGGATTCCAATTCCAAAATAGCCAAAAAACGCATCACACTGCGACGCGTTTTGAGCTTGTAGATCTGCTATTTTTGCTACTTTTGTGTGACATAGAATGGCGAAAAAAGTTAAAATACGGAGAGACAGTATATGTAATGTGTCATGTTTAGCCTGATTATCAGACTGAAGCTGCGTGGAGCTTCAGTCTGAAATTGGCTCCAGTGTCGGGGATTACAAGGGGGAGGGGATTAGAAATTCCCTAAACCAATCCTAAAGGATCCCCACGCCCACCTCCGCCTCTCATTGGACAACGCATTTTGTACCGGAGAAGTCCTAGGTTCACATTTACAACTCCAGACCAAGAGGCAGTCCACTCAGAGAGTGGGCGGGGTCTATGGTATGGAACCAGGCTATGTCATGTTTGCACGTTATGAATCATAACAGCTGAAATCAATAATATATCACTATTCTGATATTAACCTGGGGGCCGCATTAGGTGAAGGTGGGGGCCGCATGTGGCCCCCGGGCCACCAGTTGCCCACGTATGACGTAGATCTACGTCAACCTACATCCACTATAATACACACACTACACAACACTGTCCATGGTCCTGATCTACACACTATAATACACACACTATAATACACACACTACACAACACTGTCCATGGTCCTGATCTACACACACTACACAACACTGTCCATGGTCCTGATCTACACACTATAATACACACACTACACAACACTGTCCATGGTCCTGATCTACACACTATAATACGCACACTATAATACACACACTACACAACACTGTCCATGGTCCTGATCTACACACTATAATACACACAATATAATACACACACTACACAACACTGTCCATGGTCCTGATCTACACACTATAATACACACAATATAATACACACACTACACAACACTGTCCATGGCCAAAGCATTAAAACACATTAAGACCTGAAGCCGATTCTACAAATGTCTTCTAAACCCCAACAGTATTCTGCAAAACGTATGTTTCTATAATCAGTGTTGCTCAAACTTTTTCATGTTAAGGACCCCCAAAATGATATGTATTTGGCCGCGGACCCCCATCTCAACTAACAAGGAAGTGGATGGGAGTCTAAATCTTCGAAAAATCATATCTCCTTGGTCTTTGGGTCAAATTGAAAAGAAAAAAAAAAAAAAAAAACTTTTATTTTTTAATTTTTTCAATAGATCGCATTTATGCGATCTTGGCGGCCAAGTGCGCTATTTAATAGATCGCATTTATGCGTGATTGGCAGCCATTGTGTTAATTCAAGTGTCCATGGGATGACTAATCCATAGAAAAAAATGTTTTTTTCTCTCTCTCTCTCTCTCTCTCTCTCTCTCTCTCTCTCTCTCTCTCTCTCTCTCTCTCTCTCTCTCTCTCTCTCTCTCTCTCAGCATGGGTACTACAGCAGGACTGTGGTGTTGAAACTCCTGCAGAGAAAGTACAAGTCCCTGGTGAGTAAAAATACTCATTAATACTCCATAGTATGAAGTTTTCTAGGAGCTAACACTGTGTAACGTCTTTTTGTCTCAGATCTCAGCAGCCGTGCAGCAATGCATTTATTACAATGAGTCGTGTGAACGAGATGCAACGCCTGAGACTATATGTAAGTACCATGACTGTACTGTAAGGCAATACACTCAATACATCCACACATTTCTATGGTATATGCACATTTGCACACATTTTCACGATTATTAGAGGACGTCAGTGTCTCTGCTGTCCTGACATCAGTGTCTCTGCTGTCCTGACGTCAGTGTCTCTGCTGTCCTGACATCAGTGTCTCTGCTGTCCTGACATCAGTGTCTCTGCTGTCCTGACGTCAGTGTCTCTGCTGTCCTGACGTCAGTGTCTCTGCTGTCCTGACGTCAGTGTCTCTGCTGTCCTGACATCAGTGTCTCTGCTGTCCTGACATCAGTGTCTCTGCTGTCCTGACATCAGTGACTCTGCTGTCCTGACATCAGTGACTCTGCTGTCCTGACGTCAGTGACTCTGCTGTCCTGACGTCAGTGACTCTGCTGTCCTGACATCAGTGTCTCTGCTGTCCTGACATCAGTGTCTCTGCTGTCCTGACATCAGTGACTCTGCTGTCCTGACATCAGTGACTCTGCTGTCCTGACGTCAGTGACTCTGCTGTCCTGACGTCAGTGTCTCTGCCGTCCTGACATCAGTGTCTCTGCCGTCCTGACATCAGTGTCTCTGCCGTCCTGACATCAGTGACTCTGCCGTCCTGACATCAGTGTCTCTGCTGTCCTGACATCAGTGTCTCTGCTGTCCTGACATCAGTGTCTCTGCTGTCCTGACATCAGTGTCTCTGCTGTCCTGACATCAGTGACTCTGTGGCCTGACATCAGTGTCTCTGCTGTCCTGACGTCAGTGACTCTGCTGTCCTGACATCAGTGTCTCTGCTGTCCTGACGTCAGTGTCTCTGCTGTCCTGACATCAGTGTCTCTGCTGTCCTGACATCAGTGTCTCTGCTGTCCTGACGTCAGTGTCTCTGCTGTCCTGACGTCAGTGTGTGTGTGTGTGTGTGTGTGTGTGTGTGTGTGTGTGTGTGTGTGTGTGTGTGTGTGTGTGTGTGTGTGTGTGTGTGTGTGTGTGTGTGTGTGTGTCTCCAGCCTCGGTGCAGCGCAGTGTGTACAACGGTCCAGAGATGGACTACGCCTACTTTGTCCACTCCCTGTGCATGCTGGGAAAACTGCTGGTGTACGCCGACGGCAGGAAGCTGTTCCCTGTTACAGTCAGCACGCGTAGAGGTAAACTAGTTCAAGTAGAGGTAAACTAGTTAAAGTAGAGGTAAACTAGTTCAAGTAGAGGTAAACTAGTTAAGGTAGAGGTAAACTAGTTAAGGTAGAGGTAGACTAGTTCAAGTAGAGGTAGACTAGTTCAAGTAGAGGTAAACTAGTTAAAGTAGAGGAGGTAAACTAGTTAAAGTAGAGGGTAAACTAGTTAAAGTAGAGGTAAACTAGTTAAAGTAGAGGTAAACTAGTTAAAGTAGAGGTAAACTAGTTAAAGTAGAGGTAGGGTAAACTAGTTAAAGTAGAGGTAAACTAGTTAAAGTAGAGGTAAACTAGTTAAAGTAGAGGTAAACTAGTTAAAGTAGAGGTAAACTAGTTAAAGTAGAGGTAGGGTAAACTAGTTAAAGTAGAGGTAAACTAGTTAAAGTAGATGTAAACTAGTTCAAGTTGAGGTAGGGTAAACTAGTTAAAGTAGAGGTAAACTAGTTAAAGTAGAGGTAAACTAGTTCAAGTAGAGGTAGGGTAAACTAGTTCAAGTAGAGGTAAACTAGTTAAAGTAGAGGTAAACTAGTTCAAGTAGAGGTAGGGTAAACTAGTTAAAGTAGAGGTAAACTAGTTAAAGTAGAGGTAAACTAGTTCAAGTAGAGGTAAACTAGTTAAAGTAGAGGTAAACTAGTTCAAGTAGAGGTAGGGTAAACTAGTTAAAGTAGAGGTAAACTAGTTAAAGTAGAGGTAAACTAGTTCAAGTAGAGGTAAACTAGTTAAAGTAGAGGTAAACTAGTTAAAGTAGAGGTAAACTAGTTAAAGTAGAGGTAGGGTAAACTAGTTAAAGTAGAGGTAAACTAGTTAAAGTAGAGGTAAACTAGTTCAAGTTGAGGTAGGGTAAACTAGTTAAAGTAGAGGTAAACTAGTTAAAGTAGAGGTAAACTAGTTCAAGTAGAGGTAGGGTAAACTAGTTCAAGTAGAGGTAAACTAGTTAAAGTAGAGGTAAACTAGTTAAAGTAGAGGTAGGGTAAACTAGTTAAAGTAGAGGTAAACTAGTTAAAGTAGAGGTAAACTAGTTCAAGTTGAGGTAGGGTAAACTAGTTAAAGTAGAGGTAAACTAGTTAAAGTAGAGGTAAACTAGTTCAAGTAGAGGTAGGGTAAACTAGTTAAAGTAGAGGTAAACTAGTTCAAGTAGAGGTAAACTAGTTCAAGTAGAGGTAGGGTAAACTAGTTAAAGTAGAGGTAAACTAGTTAAAGTAGAGGTAAACTAGTTAAAGTAGAGGTAAACTAGTTAAAGTAGAGGTAGGGTAAACTAGTTAAAGTAGAGGTAAACTAGTTAAAGTAGAGGTAAACTAGTTCAAGTAGAGGTAGGGTAAACTAGTTCAAGTAGAGGTAAACTAGTTAAAGTAGAGGTAAACTAGTTAAAGTAGAGGTAAACTAGTTAAAGTAGAGGTAAACTAGTTCAAGTAGAGGTAAACTAGTTCAAGTAGAGGTAAACTAGTTCAAGTAGAGGTAAACTAGTTCAAGTAGAGGTAAACTAGTTCAAGTAGAGGTAGGGTAAACTAGTTCAAGTAGAGGTAAACTAGTTCAAGTAGAGGTAAACTAGTTAAAGTAGAGGTAAACTAGTTAAAGTAGAGGTAAACTAGTTCAAGTAGAGGTAAACTAGTTCAAGTAGAGATAGGGTAAACTAGTTCAAGTAGAGGTAAACTAGTTCAAGTAGAGGTAGGGTAAACTAGTTCAAGTAGAGGTAAACTAGTCTAGTTCAAGTAGAGGTAAACTAGTTCAAGTAGAGGTAAACTAGTTCAAGTAGAGGTAAACTAGTTCAAGTAGAGGTAAACTAGTTCAAGTAGAGGTAGAGGCTCAGGCAAATGTGGGCCCGGCCCCATGTATGCACTAGAACAGTGGTTCTCAAACTTTTTCATGTCAAGGACCCCCAAAATGATATGTATTTGGCCGCGGACCCCCATCTAAAAATATTTTGTTCCAGGGA
>NC_139953.1:49277656-49302656 GCF_963454915.1 Gymnoscopelus microlampas | reverse complement strand
CATTGCGTCATCGCGAGGAGACGGCGGCGCACAACAACAGCAGCAGCACATGCATGTCCTCCTCCAGCCATGGACCTGTGTACAGTGTCTGTCGTCTGCCCGTGCAAACCACCTCTCAGGGTTTCCGGCAGTCCATTTCAGGCCCGGCTTCCCGCCAGGCCTGAGACTTGAGACTTGACTCGAACTCAAAGACTCGTGGACAATCTTTATTTTATGTTTTTTTTTTTGACAAATAAATGAATGAAATGCCCAAAAAACTTCCACTCCCCTGTCCCCTCCCGCAAAGAAACCTCCGCTACGCTGGCTTTCAACCGGCTTCAGTCAAGCTGCTTCGTGCTGCTCATTAACAACAGCTGCTATGTGTGTGGCCGCCGCGGCCTCTCATCATAAAGTTTAAATGTAAAAACTTTGAAATTAAACAAATATGTTTAGCTCAGAATCAGCTATATAAACTCGGTTATCTTGGCATATGCTTACATATGTTATAAGATGGTTGGATCATCTGTGACAGCACGTTTGGGAAACATCGGATTTTCATTTTGCGCCGCTGTCTCGTTAAACCCAGCTGGTTGAATATTCAACACTTTACCACGGTAAACGCTATGCTCATGTAACGTTCACTCAGTGGTGGCTTATCCAACGGGCTTGAGGTGCTGAAGCACGAAAAACTGCGAAATTTTAGAAGCAGGGCTCCGCAGCGCAGCTCCTGTTTAAGTCAATTGCCTTCACTTGCTGTGCTGCTGCGCAACTGGGCAGATCTCCGCCAGGCCAGGTGGCCCTACCCAGGCTCATGAAATTGATAGGCAGTCTACAGTAGCCAATTAGAATTAAAGCTGCTAAAACTGACTCATACACTAATACAGAACCATATATAGGCTAAATATTGTCTCTTACTCTCTGTCGGTTGGGAAAACTGTTCATTTTATTTTAAACAATTTCAAATGGTGAAAAAAGCCAACCTACAAGCTATAATTATTAAAAATTAAGAAATACTATATTCTAAATAGTGAAAAATACAGAAAATAGGGGAAAATACATAAAATCTCTAATATCTGATTTTAATGTGACCCCTGCAGTCAGTGAAGTCCAGGGCTGAATGTGACAAATATTGAGACAAATAGGCTATAACCCAATACATAATTTTATTAAATAAATGGGGGGTTATATTTTACAGATAGTTACACTATTCTTGTACTATATTAAAATTAAATCATCCTTAAGTTTCTGATGTAGTTG
The DNA here is from genome assembly GCF_963454915.1 of Gymnoscopelus microlampas. Classification (NCBI taxonomy): domain Eukaryota; kingdom Metazoa; phylum Chordata; class Actinopteri; order Myctophiformes; family Myctophidae; genus Gymnoscopelus; species Gymnoscopelus microlampas. Next base: position 49,301,420 of record NC_139953.1, on the reverse strand, counting down.
AGCCAGCTACTCTACCTCTAAATGTGATATGTGGCACTTTATTTTGTATCTTTTACTCAGCTGTTTGTTTCAGTTGTCTGAGTCAGAATGCAGGGATGCTTTGGCAGTGTTTCTGGCAAGATGGTTTTGAACCTCCCTGAAGCCGAATATACTGCATGCCTAAATGCAACGGATGTGCAATGATAGCGTTTTAAGCAGTAAAGCTGTATACTGTATATCAGTAATAGAATGGGCTTCACTGTTAAAGCTCTTAGTTCTGAATTGAGCTCATCTCATACCCTGGGGTAAAATGTTTTGTTTCCAAATCCTGGTTTAATTCATTCACCAGTCAGTATTCTTGGTTTTCCAGCTCCTCAGGCCATTGGTTTAGCCAGTTTGATCCAGGGATAGCCAGTAGCTAAAATATCTGCTTCAAAACACTTTATTACTTGAAGATGTTTGTTTTGTATTAATATTTTTGGTATGTGAGTGATACAGCACTTTGGTACTTTACTTAGAGTTGAATTAAAACTCAAAAGTATTCAACCAGTGTGTGGACATTCTATTCAAAGTTTTCAATTGTTTATTGTTTGTTGTTTTCAGACACTATTTTGTAAGTGCAGTGTACATGAACCATTTAATGATTTAGAAATTGGTAACTCAGGAAAACATAGAATATATTAAAAAAGAAGCATTATCCATCATTGCCATAGAAAAAGAAAAAAAAAGACCTACCCATCCTTCCCATGAGGAAATAAAATAAAATTCCTTGCTACCCATCATTCCCACAAAAAAATAAAATAAAAAAATAAAATAAATTCCCTACCTACTCAGCCCTAACAAAAAAAAACCTTTGGTTTCCGGTTGGCTGTCATTTTAGACAGCCAACCGGAAACCAAAGTTTTTTTTTTGTTAGGCCTGAAAGGAGGAGCCTAGATTTGTTGTTGTTGTTGTGATCACATGATCTCTGGGTGTTCTCTATTTCGGTGGATCATTCACAGGCTGAGCACTGCTATTTTTTCTTTTAATCGTGACACGCACGCACGCACGCACACACACACACACACACTCATATAGCTAAAATCTAAAACGGCACAGATGCTCCTCGAGAAGATATCCAGGTTTGCTCCACTTTGAATGCACTTTTCCTAGATCTGTAAGTTACACAACTTGTTACATTCTGTTAAATTATGATATAATGATAATATATTATAATAAGGACTTGTTATCAATTTGTATTTCATATTTTAACACATAATTGTTGTTATGGAGTCACAGCTCACATACATAGTGTTTGGTAAAACATAAACTAAATAAAATACATACAAAATAAACATGGATGTTTTCTTTTGTCAATTCTCAGGTCAGTTCCTTGTCAGACAGGGTGCCCACGCCCACTCCTGGTGGCTCCGCCCCCTCTGGAACCTCACAGGAACTGAAGACCATGTGAGGACACACACACACACACAGACAGACAGACAGACAGACAGACAGACAGACAGACAGACAGACAGACAGAGAGAGAGAGAGAGAGAGAGAGAGAGAGAGAGAGAGAGAGAGAGAGAGAGAGAGAGAGAGAGAGAGAGAGAGAGAGAGAGAGAGAGAGAGAGAGAGAGAGAGAGAGAGAGAGAGAGAGAGAGACATACATACAGGCTACAGAGAGAGAGAGACACATACAAGAGAGAGAGAGAGAGAGAGAGAGAGAGAGAGACATACAGGCTACAGAGAGAGAGAGAGACACATACAGGAGAGAGAGAGAGAGAGAGAGACGTAGCGGCTTGGACTCTAGATGTGAGTCTAGTTTGTGAAAATACCAGGTTATTAACACATTGATTGCCAAGATCGCATTGATGCGTTCTTTCAAATCCATCGCTTGCTTTGCCGCAATTCTAAAGAACGCATTGATGCGTTCTTTAGAATTTTCATTGGTTTAATCTGTGATCGCGCTGCTCTGTTTATTTTTCATCAGCACTTTCGTTTTCCACTTACAGTACGTCACACTCGTTGCGATGGGAGTGATGTACAAAAACGAATTTCACCCACTTTTTTACCTTGTAAACCTGTGATGTGACAATAAACCTGATTCTGATTCTGATTCACTCACCCGGAGCCGGATGCATAACACAGATTCCGTTTCCGGGTCACATTTTTTTTCCCCCGGTAATTTTCGTCCAGAATAGGGAAAAACACGTTTTTTCACACGGTATAAAAAACGAACGGAGGGCTCCCCTTCTATTTTCTTTAGTCCGGGTGACTAACAGTCATCGTCGTCGTGTATCACATCGTTTTCAGGCCGATCAGGGGATCAGGGATTGTCGAATCATAACATCCGGTGAAATGACCGGATGTGACGTGGGCCTGTTTGGGAGGGGGCGAGCGAGGTGATCAATGTGTGGATTTGCTGCTCTCTACTGGTGGAACTGTCGTATGTGTTTAAAACCGCAATCAGACAATTTATTTGAATGAAAAATTACAAAATAAAAAAATAAAAAAACACGTCAATCGCTGGCAGAGGGGTGAGTACACTCTGGCAGTCAATGTGTTAACCTATTCGAGTATCCCCTCATGTACGGGTTAGGACGTAGAGTGGGGTAATATGGTGTGTGTGTGTGTGTGTGTTTGTGTGTGTGTGTGTGTGAGTGTGAGTGAATGAATGAATGAATGATTTATTTTCGTGTCCGGCTGCCTTTCACAGCCCATCCCTTACGGGATTATTCAGACACATCAAACAATGTTTCCAGTGCCAACATGCTGACACAAAAAATAAATAAATTAAAATAATAAATAATACATAATAATAAACAAAATCAATAATTACCACACTGTATACCTAACTCTGATCAGAATTACAATTTAGTAATCTAATTTTCAAACTAGAGAGTGGAGGGCAAGAGAGAGAGAGAGAGAGAGAGACATTGGCCACAGTTACATGGACAGTTGTATTCGGAATGAATACACTTCTATTCGGAATGAATGAATGGATGAATTCATTCCGAATAGATTTGCTCATGTAAACACCTCAATTGGAATAGAATATTCCATTCCAGTCTGACCCGAATGCATTTCCATTCGGAATAGGAGGGGTAGTATAGACCGTTTGAATCGGGTTAAATCAATCGGAATTGACCATATAAACACTTTATTCCAAACGCTACTCTCTGTTTGGAATACATGCATTCCTTTGTGCATGTCCGTGCTTAGTAGTGCTGTCAGAATTGTCCAAAAATGACCTATCAAATCTCTAATTCGGCCACGGTTGGTGCTGAGAAGCGCTCGCTCCTGCAGGATAAAATTAATGATTCTAATAGCGTCATTTAATAAGCCTGTAGGCCTAATGGTTAAGCCAGACTTGTCCAGGAGAACGGACGCTCCGAGGATTGCTGGCCTAGGCTACACTTATATGGATCTTTTTCTAAACAGGTATTTTAGTCCTCAGTTTTTTAAAAAGAATCCCTGGCCACATGACAAAGATTTAAAAAAAAATCCCTGTCCACACGTAAACGCAGAAACGCATTGATCAGCATGCAAGTTTCAATTTTAGATCAGATTTTATTTTATTATTTTTATTTATTTTATATATGAGGGGCCAAATACATATAGCCTACATTTTAAATCGCATGTTAAGGCCCAATGGTGGCTGGATTTTGACCCAGGGCGATTGTGTTTTAGGGCGACAGACCCGTTATATTATACCTCTATGGACAGACCCCGTGTGCGCACCGCGCGCTACTCGGCGCAGAAAGAGGATTTTCGTCACAGCATGTTTCAAAGCTTTTTCATAATAATACAAGAAAACGTGACACTCGGCATAATGAGTAGCTTATACTTTCTACTTAAAGGAGCTACACCATGAATTTAAAAAATAATAATAATATTTGATATCATATTGTTTATGTCCCTCAAACGTTTTTCAAAAGGTTTGAGCCTAAATCAAGCCTCAGATATACTCATTCCAACTAACTTCTCTCTGGCTTATAAAGCACTTTCACCTGCAATACCACATTGTCCTGTTTGGCACGGGGCGCTATTGAGCCAGTTTGTATGCATGTCATGTCCTGGTTCTGTGTGGAAAAGGTAAGAAAAAAAAATAAGAAAAAATTTATAAAAAAAAAAAAATGAAAAAAAAAAAAAACATTTTTTTTTGATTTTTTTTTTTTTGGTTAGAACTGAAAAACGGGAGGAATTGTTCCCAGACGTGACGTAGGGTGGGGGAACAAATCTGACGGACTGTTTTCAGACCAATTTACATGAAAACCACAGATAGCCTATGAAAGCCTGCATGCTCGAAGTCGGGTATTTGTTGGAACAGAAGAGAGGTGGGGGAGACCAAAAACACACAAAAATGAAGAAAAAGTTAAAATTCATGGTGTAGACCCTTTAAGTATATTTTGATGCCAATACTTTTGTACTTTTGCCATAAATGAGCGTGCCTTGCCCTTGTTTCATAGACTGTAGTGTTGCGCTCGCACGCTCTCTCTCTCTCTCTCTCTCTCTCTCTCTCTCTCTCTCTCTCTCTCTCTCTCTCTCTCTCTCATTATAATGACCATGAGCGGTCCGGTGTTAGTATTATTATGTATTATTATAATGACCATGTGCGAATGCGCGATGACATCATCGTACGGTACCTACATGAGAAATGTGACAAATACTATAGGCTAGCCTACGTTTTACTGTGTCTGGTACCAATACAAAAAATGAAACTGGTCTGAACTTGTAGATCTGCTACTTTTGCATTAACACGGCGATGACAAAGGAACACAGGCTTGCACCGCATTCCGCATACAACGCTGCCTGGTACGACCGATAGACCTCCGCCGAGGAGGCACAAGGGGGCTATTGCCTCCTCCCATGCCCACCAGGGGAAGCTCTGCTCCGGGTAGTGGCCCCTGGTCCATGCCCGGGCGTAGGCGGGAACCACTTTGCGCATGTCTAAAGTTATATTCTGAATGAATGCTTTGGTCATGTAAACGAGGAATACTTTTATTCTGGTCCCATGTAAACAGGTGAGTGGATCAGATTCCTCTATTCAGAATGAGTTCATTCGGAATGAATTCATTCTGAATGAATACATGATGGTCCATGTAACTGTGGCCACTGAGAGAGAGAAACATTGAGAGAGAGAAAAGAACACCAAGAGAATGAACAGAAGACAGACTTGTATGTTTAGCTTGGACAATACTGTGAAATCAAATATTGTATTTTCAATACAAAGAACTCAAGGATTAGGGGTGAGAACACATTGGTATGATCCATCACAGTGTAACGATGCATAAGTTGCATGTTTTCTTCGGTTCCAGGCTTTATGGATAAAATGTGTTTATCTTAAATCATGATAAAATGGGCAGTACAATAAAAAGTGGGTTTCATCCTCCACTTCACCAAGGTCACAATAGCCACATAGTCTTTGTTCTACTTCTGTTCCAACGTACCGTCCCGTTTCAATATGTAGTGGCAATATTCCCGAGCGAAACTGTGCACACAGAGATCGCTGACTCTTAGATAGATGATACACAACATATTTTTCAAATTCATACACAGTTTTAAACTAACAATATGTACGTAATTTAGGTTTGTCATTGATTTCTTCCGACCATTTAGCTCTATATTTCTATATTTTTATTTTGTGTGTGTGTGTGTGTGTGTGTGTGTGTGTGTGTGTGTGTGTGTGTGTAGGTTGCTGTGGGAGGAGACTCTGTTGGACAGTCTGCTGAACTTTGCTGCCACTCCTAAAGGAGTTCTGCTGTTACACCTCACTGGAGCCATGATGCACTGTGTCCATCACATGTTCACTAGATACATGAAGAAACTACAGGTACCATGATGCACTGTGTCCATCACATGTTCACTAGATGCATGAAGAAACTACAGGTACCATGATGCACTGTGTCCATCACATGTTCACTAGATACATGAAGAAACTACAGGTACCATGATGCACTGTGTCCATCACATGTTCACTAGATACATGAAGAAACTACAGGTACCATGATGCACTGTGTCCATCACATGTTCACTAGATACATGAAGAAACTACAGGTACCATGATGCACTGTGTCCATCACATGTTCACTAGATACATGAAGAAACTACAGGTACCATGATGCACTGTGTCCATCACATGTTCACTAGATACATGAAGAAACTACAGGTACCATGATGCACTGTGTCCATCACATGTTCACTAGATACATGAAGAAACTACAGGTACCATGATGCACTGTGTCCATCACATGTTCACTAGATACATGAAGAAACTACAGGTACCATGATGCACTGTGTCCATCACATGTTCACTAGATACATGAAGAAACTACAGGTACCATGATGCACTGTGTCCATCACATGTTCACTAGATACATGAAGAAACTACAGGTACCATGATGCACTGTGTCCATCACATGTTCACTAGATACATGAAGAAACTACAGGTCCACACACACACACACACACACACACACACACACACACACACACACACACACACACACACACACACACACACACACACACACAAAGGAGAGCATACAAGGACACACATATTAAAGGTACAGTTAAGGTTACATTCATAATATCATGACATATGTCTTCATGTAACAATAAGCGTGTGTGTGTGTGTGTGTGTGTGTGTGTGTGTGTGTGTGTGTGTGTGTGTGTGTGTGTGTGTGTGTGTGTGTGTGTGTGTGTGTGTGTGTGTGTGTGTGTGCGTGTGCGCGCGCACATGTGCGTTTGTGTGTAAACTTCTAGGTGAGTCGTTGTGAGAAGTTTGGATACGGGGTGATGGTGACGCAGGTTGCCGCGACAACCCCAGGGGCCATGGCACTGCACAGTTCAGGTAACACACACACACACACACACACACACACACACACACACACACACACACACACACACACACACACACACACACACACACACACACACACACACACACAGGCAGGTCTCTGAACTGTCCACAGCCCTCCTCTGAGACACAGAGTGAGTAGACAGAAATGATTCCATATTATAATGAGTCATTATAATATAATGAGCATTAGTGAGGAGCATGAAAAAGAAAATAGGCAACGCAACGCACATGGACTGGTGGGTGCTGGGCTAAAACACAACAGTATAAAAATGGATGGAGCCCGCACACCGGATCTGGTACAAGAAGACTTTCTTTATTTGGACAACGTTTCGATCTTATAGATCATTGGTTCTCAAAGTGGGGTCCGGGGACCCCCGGGGGTACTTGAGGGGGTTCCAGGGGGTCCCCAGCTAAATGATGGATAGGAACCAAATGGACCCTTATGGTTCTGTAACTCTGAGAGTGTACAAATGGAACCAAATGGACCCTAACAGGTCCATTTGGTTCCATTTGTACACTCTCAGAGTTAAGATAACATTGATTTTACAACATGAATTGGGGTCCCAGAGATAGAAATGCCATTAAATGGGGGTCCGTAGCCCCTAATGCATGTCAAACTGGGGGTCCTTAAAATGTATCTTTTCAAATGGGGGTCCGCGGGCTAATAAGTGTCCATTTGGGGGTCCTTGACATGAAAAAGTTTGAGAACCACTGTTATAGATCTTCATCAGGTCATGATCATACACAAACAGTCTGTGCTTTGATCAGGAAATGGCCAGTGTCAGTCACCCCCACACAACAGGTGTGACACATCTCCCCTGAGTGAGCTGGCACCAGGCCTCCCTTTGCACAGATATATATATATATACACACATTTATTTTACTTTATTTGTATGCCCGTAGGTCAAACCAGTTAAAAAACGATTAAAAACATATCTATGGTTACTTTGTTCTTCTTAACCAATTGTATTCTTAGTGGCCTGTCTGGGTCTGTGGTTAGTCAGAATTTCAAGGTTCAATATTTCTATTTTCAGAATATCTATAGTCCCTGTAGAGTTACTCAGAATTACAAATATAGGGAATATCAAAAGACAGGAAAATAATTTCCCAAATGATTTAACCCATTGAGACCTGAGGCCAATTCTACATGTCTCCTAAATTGCAGGTGATAAAACCTTTTATTTTTATACTCTTCCCTGTGTGTGTGGATGGTTGTTATGAGGTGCACTTTGTGGTAAAGTTACATTGTGTGCAAGCCCCACACTTGTAATTCCCATCTGGGACATCTAGAAAAGTGCCTTTCCTTAAAGGAGGCAAGTCCGATTTTACCAACATATTTCTCAAATTTGGAGGGCGTTTATAGAGGATATGCGTGTGACATCATCATCAAACCCGGAAGTTATGCAGGAATGCCTACTGAGTGTCAAAAAAATACTTTCTGGCCTTGACAGCCCATGCATCCAAACAGAAAAGTCATATCTGATTGCATTAAACAACATTAAACAATGTTAAACTCATTTTGCATGTTGCTTTGCCACTCGATTTGCCACTCGATGTGCCATTCACTTTAAGCATGCGCATATCCTCTATACACCACCTTTGGGGGATCTTTGAAGACATTTTCTACCTGTGGATCTGTATTTATAATATGCCAATGCTTCTTTATAGTGTTTTCAAATTCCTTCCCCATGGGAGAGTACTGCAGGAAACAACAAGATCTTGTGTCAGTGGGTTTTGCTTGTCTTTTTGTGAGACACTCTTCCTGTGTCATCTCTTTATATTTATCTCTAGCTGACTTTATCCACTGTTCAGGATACCTTTTTTGTCTAAATCTCAAGCCCAATTCATCCGCTTGTTTATTAAAATATGTCGTGTTACTGCAGATTCTGCGGATGCGACCATATTGACTGATGGGCAAACTTTTCTTTAGGGGGTGGAAAGAGTCAGCCTGGAGATAGGAACAGGCGTCTGTTTTCTTCCTGTAAAGATCAGTAGCAAACCCATGACCATCTCTCTTTATGAGTATATCCAGGAAGTTGATTTCCTGCTGGTCATGGCAAATAGTACATTTTTAGGTGTTCATGGCAGCTATTCAGATAGGTAAAGAACTCCATAAGAGAATTCTCAGGGCCCTGCCAAATCATGAACACATCATCCACGTACCGTTTCCACATTTTTATGTGCTGTTGAAAGGGATTAGCTGGATTAGACACATAGTTTTCCTCAAACAGTGCTACATATAGGGCAGTGGTTCTAAAACTTTTTCATGTCAAGGACCCCCACATTGACACTTATTAGCCAGGGACCCCCATAAGAGAAGATTCTTACGGCTCTAGCAATGATTCTCATTCATTGTAATTTAAGGACCCCCCCCCAGTTTGACATGCATTGGCTACGGACCCCCATTTAATGGCATTTCTATCTCTGGGACCCCAATTCTTATTGTAAAATCAATGTTAATTTAACTCTCAGAGTTACAGACCCATAAGGGTCCATTTGGTTCCTATAAATCATTTAGCTGGGGACCCCCTGGTATCCCCTCAAGTACCCCTGGGGGTCCCCGGACCCCACTTTGAGAACCAATGATATAGGGAACTAAATTGGGGGCTCATTTTGCTTCCCATTGATGTCCCCTTGCGCTGCACATAGTGTGTGTCTAGGAACATGAACACATTGTTCTTCAGAACTACTTCTGCCAGTTCCCTAATACACTTAGTACTGGGTAGAACCTCTGAGTCACGTTGACTTAAGAAAATGTGTGAGGGCCTCTAACCCCCCTTGGTGGTCTACATTGGTAAACAAACTTTCTATGTCCATTGTTACAAGAATGTGATTGTTTGTATCTAAATCATGCACAGATTTCAGAATATCAATCATATCCATAGAGTCACGTAGCCTGGTAAACCCTCCCTCCGGAAATCTCATTTCCATTCGATATCAGGAAGGAGTCTGGCATGAACGCCCATTCTGCAATATTGGGGAGTTTCCAGCGAAATCAGGACCTAACCGCGCCTATCAGCGTCGTCGCTCATCGTTCTGTGATTGACAGCTTACGTTGGCCAATCAGGTGGCGAGTTCGAGTGAGCCCGAATGAAGCCGAGTGCAGCCTGAGAGCCGCCGACAAAGGACGAACGGCAGCCATTGTTTTTTGTCCGAGTGCCGTCACTTCTTAGTTTCGTTCTTAAAACGGTCTCAAACTTATTTTTTGAGGCACGGAATTTACTATTAACATATCGTTTGGATAGACTTTAGTTGTTTAACTTCATATATGTGGTCAGTTAATCATGACAGAGCCTATTTAAAAATATAAATTTAGAGAACCGGCAGGGGCGGGGAGTGACACGCATGTATCCCAATAAGGCAACCTATTTTCGGCATGGCCGTCCCAAAAGTCCCGTTGCGTCACATAGTCTGGAGCTCGTCAAAATGAACTGCTGATTGGCTTAAGGGGCTAAAACGATCATTGGTTGAAGGGGTTGTCAGTCAACGGTATTACTCCCGCCCAACTCCAGCCCACAGCCAATATTGCAGAATGAGCAATCATGCCAGACTCCTTCCTGATATCGAATGGAAATGAGATTTCCGGAGGGAGGGTTTACCAGGCTAAGAGTCACGTACAAAAGATGGTAAAGCTGTAGCATAAGGTTTTAAGAAATAATCCACAAAACTAGATATCTTTTCCGTGAGTGAGTCTATAGCTGACACTATAGGCCTCCCTGGTGGATTTTCTAGATTTTTGTGGATTTTGGGAAGTGTATAGAATACCGGCATGACAGGATGCTCAACTTTCATGTATTCATATTCTTTCTTAGTGATCTCCCCACTTTCAAAAAATCCTTTTAGTTTTACATCAATTTCTTTTTTAAAGACAGAGGTGGGGTCTTTATCCTATTTTTCATAAAAGGTTGTATTGGCAAGTTGCCTATGTATTTCTTTTTCATAATCTGTTCGATTTAAAATACATATGGCCCCCCCCTTATCTGCTGGTTTTATAACAACTGTCGTGTCCCGTTTAAGTTCTGCCGGCCCATTTCAACAGCCTCAAGTGGCTCAAAGTCGAGGAAAGAGTAATACAAATAAAAATGTGTATGGTCCACAGGATCATACATAATGCTGCACCTAAGTACTTAGATGATTATTTCACCAAGGTCAGCACAGTACATAGGTACTCAACCAGAGGAAGCTCCACTAACTTTGTGCCTCACCTATTTAGCAGCTGCATGGGCCAAAGTTCATTCCTGTACACTGCAACAGAGGCATGGAACGAACTACCCACAGACATCAAGACCACTAGCTCCATGGCTGGTTTTAAGTTCTCCCTTAAGAGATGGCTCACTACCAGTGCAACCTAAAGTACATTTTTTAATTAGGGTTCGTATCCCCCCCCCGCACATGTGCGCACGCGCGCACACACATGCACGCACGCACACACACACACACACACACACACACACACACACACACACACACACACACACACACACACACACACACACACACACACACACACACACACACACACACACACACACACACACGCGCATGGACGCATACACATACAGATACTCGCACGCACGCCCGCACCCACACCAAGATCAACAGGACCACGATGGAAATAAGCTTCTGGCTTTCTTGTGTCTATCCTTTTGACTATTCCCTGTGTACATTGTTTTGTTATGTGCAAATTGTCAATAAATCAATCAATCAATCAAAGTTCTAAGATAGCCTCTCTCTGGGCTTTTTGGAGGTTGTTATACAATTTTGAACATAAAAATATTGAACCTTGAAATTCTGACTAACCACAGACCCAGACAGGCCACTAAGAATACAATTGGTTAAGAAGAACAAGTAACCATAGATATGTTTTTAATTGTTTTTAACTGGTTTGACCTACGGGCATACAAATAAAGTAAAATAAATGTATATATATATATACATATCTGTGCAAAGGGAGGCCTGGTGCCAGCTCACTCAGGGGAGATGTGTCTCACCTGTGGTGTCACAAGTGGGGGTGGCTGACACTGGCCATTTCCTGATAAAAGCACAGACTGTTTGACCTGATGAAGATCTATAAGATCGAAACGTTGAAGATCTATAAGATCGAAACGTTGAAGATCTATAAGATCGAAACGTTGTCCAAATAAAGAAAGTCTTCTTGTACCAGATCCGGTGTGCGGGCTCCATCCATTTTTATACATTAGTGAGGAGCAATCATATGAAGATGAAGTTGAAAATGGGTGAAGTTGTCCTTTAACCAAGGGTTAAAGTAGCATCCGTGTTGTAAATAGAGGATAAGTGTTTATAGGAAGAGACAGTTCATATGAATGTCCTGTAGTCTCACTGTTTCACACCTGCTGGTGTCAGAAGCAATTAGGCTCAATGCAAGCGGATGGGTTTTTGATGAACTTTATACTTGATTTTCTTACCTTAATAAACATCGGCATAAATACTATATGCTTCCAGTCACTAGTTTAAAATCTTCTTTCAATCATCATGATATGAGTTTTGGTAAATTATGGTTGCATTTATTAAAGAATTAGCATGAAATGAATTCCCCACCCCCCACTCTGGTCCCAACCAATAGCATTCATTTCCGAGTATATAGAAAGAAAAAATAGACTTCATTTACGGTCTGTCTAGTCTAGGGGCGTAACACTGTCCATATTTTGTACTTGATCATTTTTGAGTAAATGTACTCGTGTGACTTCCCCGCAGGTTTTGTTCAGGCGCTGGTCGTGGAGATGTGGGCGTGTCTGGAGTGTGGGCGGGAACATGTGAGGGTTGAGCCCCCACAATGCACCCTGACGGACCCTACCAAGGTACACTATATACCCCCACAATGGACCCTACCAAGGTACAATATACACCCCACAATGAACCGTACCAACATACAATATACACCCCCACAATGGACCCTACCAAGGTACAATATACACCCCGACAATGGACCCTACCACGGTACAATATACACCCCCACAATGGACCCTACCAAGGTACAATATACACCCCCACAATGGACCCTACCAAGGTACAATATACACCCCCACAATGGACCCTACCAAGGTACAATATACACCCCCACAATGGACCCTACCAAGGTACAATATACACCCCCACAATGGACCCTACCAAGGTACAATATAGACCCCCACAATGGACCGTACCAAGGTACAATATACACCCCCACAATGGACCCTACCAAGGTACAATATACACCCCCACAATGGACCGTACCAACATACAATATACACCCCCACAATGGACCGTACCAACATACAATATACACCCCCACAATGGACCCTACCAAGGTACAATATACACCCCCACAATGGACCGTACCAACATACAATATACACCCCCACAATGGACCCTACCAAGGTACAATATACACCCCCACAATGGACCCTACCAAGGTACAATATACACCCCCACAATGGACCCTACCACGGTACAATATACACCCCCACAATGGACCCTACCAAGGTACACTATACACCCCCACAATGGACCCTACCAAGGTACAATATACACCCCACAATGGTGGGAACACTGTGACCCAGGAGGGGAGGGGGGGTAGCTTCCCTAATAGCGCAGGGGTATTCAACGTTTTCAGGCCAAGGACCCCCTAGCTGAGAAAGAGATGAAGCAGGGACCCCCTACTCTATATTGTATAAAATGTAAAGTTCTTTTTTTTACTTAGTCTGCTCTTTTTTCCCTCTACACCTATAGCTTATTTTCCAATGTTCCCCTCAGAAAAGGAATTCTAGGGTTCAAGTGGTTGATGCAAAAAAACTAAATCCTATCACACACAAGATTTGGCGGACCCCCTGCAGTAGCTCTGGGGACCCCCTAGGGGTCCCGGACCCCGTGTTGAAGACCCCTGCTATAGCGGCAGTGATGTCAGACTTCAGTGCTCTATAGCTAATGCTTTCACTGTATGCTTATATTGTCACTATTATATTGTGCCGTGTCATATTTTTAAATCTCTCTCTCTCTCTCTCTCTGTATCTCTCTCTCTGTATCTCTCTCTCTCTCTCTCTCTCTCTCTCTCTCTCTGTATCTCTCTCTCTCTCTCTCTCTCTCTCTCTCTCTCTCTCTCTCTCTCTCTCTCTCTCTCTCTCTCTCAGTCGTTCCTGTCTCTAGTGAACTTGTTGTCATCCTTCCATTCTGTTGTGGAGCTCCTGGGTCAGAAGATTCTCCCCAACAAGCCTGAGTACAGCCTGAGAGAGATGCCTTCTGATGTACCTGTGAGAGCACACACACACACACACACACACACACACACACACACACACACACGCGCACACACACACACACACACACACACACACACACACATACAGCCTGAGAGAGATGCCTTCTGATGTACCTGTGAGAGCGCACGCACACACACACACACACACACACACACACACACACACACACATACAGCCTGAGAGAGATGCCTTCTGATTAGTCTCGCGTCACCAGACTGTTGCCTCCCACAATTTACAAATGTTTCCGACATACAGTCTGGGACTCGGAAGCTCTGATCATGTGTAAGTGGAAAGCGGATGCCCCTCCCCTACCCACGTCCGTTTCAGCATTGTGCAGAGTCCGACTGGAATCAACGAATCTCATAAACATCGTTTATGTCTACTAGTGTCTTCTTTCACAGTTTTTTCGGCATTAATTCCATGATACCTTTCTCAGTTTTCTGTGATAAACAATCCTCGCACAAATAACATGAATCTACCGCTCCTATGACTATGCTTCCGCCTCGGTTCTGTTTCCACTAGGACTACAGGTCCGCGGGCACCGCGTCGTGATTGGTCGAATGTCTTTCCGGTCTGAACAACTTCCGTTACACAGCTTTCGGGAAGTGTAGTCCCAGACTCTATTTTAGCATTCAGAGATTGTGGAATAGTTGTCTGGTGACGCGAGACTACCTTCTGATGTACCTGTGAGAGCGCACGCACACACACACACACACACACACACACACACACACACACACACACACACACACACACACACACACACACACACACACACACACACACACACATACAGCCTGAGAGAGATGCCTTCTGATGTACCTGTGAGAACACACACACACACACACGCGCACGCACGCACGCACGCACGCACGCACGCACGCACGCACGCACGCACGCACGCACGCACGCACACACACACAGCCCGAGAGAGATGCCTGCTGATAGCTACTTGTAGATCGGCTATTTTTGGTATAAAATGACCGGCCACTCATGTCATGCATTTATAACTCAGGACCTTTAATCTGGTGTCACTCATTTCTTCCACAGGACTTGTTTGACAGACTGATCGCCGTCAATTCTGATGCAAAGATCCACTCTCTGTTCAACTATGAGCTGTCACACACATTTGGACTGAGGTGAGAATACATACACACATGCATACACACACACACACACACACACACACACACACACACACACACACACACACACACACACACACACACACACACACACACACACACACACACACACACACATACATACACATACCCGGTACATACATACACACATGCTTACATGCACACATGTATACATGTATACATGTATACATGTATACATGTATACATAGGGGGACAACACTTGTTGCAAGTTGATGGTGTCATTTGTCCATGTGTGTGTGTGGTCCAGCCCTAAGGAATGTTAGCATGTCTTAACGTCTACTGTCCTCTTGCCAGCTAAAATTATTCTCTGTGACCGCCGTCCTCACGGACAAGGAAGGGCTCGTTGCACGCACGGGGATCCAGTAGCGTCGGGGGGGGAAAACATACCCGGTCGCGATCCTCCGTTCCAGAACTATGGCTTTTTTACTCAACATGGGTTCCCAGATTGGTTGATATTAGGTTGCCGTGGTTACTCAACATGGGTTCCCAGATTGGTTGATATTAGGTTGCCGTGGTTACTCAACATGGGTTCCCAGATTGGTTGATATTAGGTTGCCGTGGTTACTCAACATGGGTTCCCAGATTGGTTGGTATTAGGTTGCTGTGGTTACTCAACATGTCTGACTGAGGTCAAGTTGTTATGGTTACCATTTTTGTTTAGTCAGAACTAGTGGCGGAACGAGTCAAAGCCGGGCCGGTAGGCAGAGTGCATGAACAGGCCCCCCAAATGTTAACTATAGGTTTACGGACTGTTTTTGCAATGTATTAGTCCATATTTTTCAATGAACACATCGGGTGCCAAACACGGTCTGAACCGTGTTTTCACAGAGTAGCGCTTTGGTGCCGAACACGGTCTGAACCGTGTTTTCACAGAGTAGCGCTTTGGTGCCGAACACGGTCTGAACCGTGTTTTCAGTCTTTTTGTTTTTTTTCCACACGGGAGGGGCTGGAGCAGCCCTGGGATCACCCGTGGTGATTCTGAGAAGGATAGGCCAGATGGATCACTGTGTCAAAAAACATGGCTCCCATCCGCTTCCGTTCTATCTCCTTCTCTAAAACCCCTATAACTCCGAAATGTTTTTACGCTGGGGAAAACGACTCATTTTGTATGCACGATCGCTCCGCCATTGTTACTCGTGTGAGAGATGTTATCGTTCCAGGCGTTAGCCAGCACCATCGGTCAAAATGGAAGCATGTTGTTTTTCACATGGAATGCACATCGTGGAGTCTACAGTGTAAACAGCGCTGCGCAGCTCGACGGTGAGATTTCGGCACCAAACGTAATCTGTTATTATAAAATGCTGGCACCCGATGTGTTAAGAAGTGTTTTAATCCCGCCTGTGGCCGAACGCCATTTTCCTCCTTGTTTACTTCCTATTTACATTGAGTGTAATTATGGCTTTCACCGGATGCGCCCCGTCACTACCGCCTATTGGGAACTTCCCACAGAATCGGCCACAGACGGGATTAAAACACTTCTTTATTGTTGAACATGGACTAATGCATTATACAAACATGCCGGACACCTCGTAACATCTGGGGCAAGCGGTTAAAGCACCTTATATTTAACATTTGTTCATGTTTGGAGAAGTACGAGCTTTGGAGCTGACATTCCAGGGCAATCGGGTGGGGGGGGGGGGGGGGTAGCTGAGATAATACATCTTTATCCAGCATAAATGTTCCCTCATGTTCTCAGTGCGCACTGCTCACAGAACAGCTCCGACCAGCATTATGATTATTAAATGTGCATAAATAGTAGGAAACATGTTTGTATAGGAAATGACTAGTTTTAGTTTAGTTTTTGCAAATGTTGCCTTGAAATAGAGAAGCTGAAAAGGGTGGCAGGATGTAGGCTATATAAAGAAATGATGTCAACAGATATGGTGGAAAAACAAACAATGTTTTAAATGTAGTCAGTTACATTGTTAATTTAGTTTGTATTTACTTTTCTAGTTTAAGTTAATTCAATTAAAGACATTGTTGTACACACAAACGCAAACGTAAAATAATCAGACAACTTGTTTACTTGAACAACTTTATTTTGAGGGAAAAAAAACAAGCTTCAGAGATTGAACAACATTACACAACATCACTTATATTTTTTCAATGTAATTTAACAGTAGTTTCAAAACAGTCAAGCAAGCCCCCACCAATTGGTTTGGGGCTTGTACTTTGGTTTAGCTTTTTTCGCTCTCTTGTTCTCAGCTGCCTGATGGGCTCTCAGCCAAGTTCTCACATATGTCGTTGGATCCCAGAACCTTCGAGGTGGCCCGTTTATCTTAATGAACATCAAAGATGCTACCCGTGAAACCATTAACCGTGTGCGGGTTGGGGTGATGATTTGCTGAAACCCCCTTTCACATTCACACCTGACGAGCTGCGCTATTGATATGCTAAGTAGCCAGGTACTCGCGCTCGGCGCACGGATCGAGTGGAACGCATTCTTGCATGCACGCTCGTGCACCTCACGTGCACGAGCGTGCACATCCGTGCATGTGCCTGCGCGTCCCCCTGGCCAAATAAGTGGTTGCTCGGCGTGCAACCCCGTCCACTGAGCATTGCACCCCTGTCTTTATCTAAGGCTACACTATTTGGGCATGATATACAGTCAGTAGGCTAGACATCTACATTGAACTTCAATGTACTAATAATGCAGACAGTGACAGACAGTAACAGTACTGTAGCTTACCTGTTAATGTGGCTCCCTGACCCAGGTGAAGGTAACGTAACGTAGTGTGTATTAATCACTGTAACGTCAGGCTCATCTGGAGATGCAACAGGTGGATGAGGGTGTCGTCGTCTATCCACTGGAACACATTTTGTTTTACCGCGATCGGCCATTTTGTTGCTATCGCCCGTTGAAAATGGATCGCTTTCACCCCCCCCCCCCCAAAACAAAGAGAATCCGAGCTAGAAGTGTTTTTCTACAGATCCTAACATAGGAGTGGACGGAAAGGACGTTTTTTTGGGATGATGTCACATCCGTCCATTCCTTCTCTCAGCGTCGAGGGATCATTCCTAAGTTGTGTTAGAGCGCCCTCTTGTGGATTTTTTGGGGCGGTGTAACCGCCCCCTATAAGTGAGGTTTGGACACTGACCAATCCTGCACCGTGATTGGCCAATAGTCTACAATGCAGTCTACAACGCTAACCCTTCCACAGTCAATGCAAATCTATACTTTTTGCAAAGTCAGCCAATCACATTACAGCTAGTGGTCATCACCACTAACTGTAATGTGATTGGCTGACTTTGCAAATTCGGGACTGTGATTGGCTAGCGAAACACATGACACATGTGCAGCCCTATGAATAGCAGTATGGAAAAAAAACACTTTTATGTTTTTTTTTTAAGTGAATCACTTCCATCACTGTGATGACCACTGTGACCACACCGCCCACTTCACACTGGGTGTGATTTTTTTTGTTATAGGATGGGTAAAAAGCAGTAGACAAATTTCACCTATATGCATATATGTATACATGTATATTATACATATAATGTGACAAAAACACTTTATATGTATATATGGAGTGGGGACAATTCTATTCTATTCTAAGTCTGACATCATGGGCTCCATATGTGGGCATGGCTGTCCTGAAACTCCATATATGGGCATAGCTAACTCATCTAAGTCTGACATCATGGGCTCCGTATGTGGGCATGGCTGTCCTGAAACTCCATATATGGGCATAGCTAACTCATCTAAGTCTGACATCATGGGCTCCGTATGTGGGCATGGCTGTCCTGAAACTCCATATATGGGCATAGCTAACTCATCTAAGTCTGACATCATGGGCTCCGTATGTGGGCATGGCTGTCCTGAAACTCCATATATGGGCAAAGCTGACACCACTGTCATGAGGTCAGACATAGTAAATAAGGAAAGACAGTCTCAGTGAGAGGTCAGAGTCTCAGTGTTGTAGAAATGGCGCTTGTTAGCGTTCTGCTGTCTGAAGAGCAGCTACGTTGTGCCGTCTGTCTGGATGTGTTCACTGATCCAGTCAGCACTCCATGTGGACACAACTACTGCAGAACCTGCATCACACATTACTGGAACACCAGTGATGTGTGTCAGTGTCCACTGTGTAAAGAAACCTTCTGTAAGAGACCGACATTCTGTGTTAATAAACTCCTCTCTGAGATGGCCGATCAGTTCAGGAAGACACAGCAGCAAGCCGCTGACCCAGATGAAGTCTCCTGTGGCTTCTGTAAGCTGAAGGCTGTGAAGTCCTGCCTGGGGTGTCAGATGTCCTACTGCGAGTCTCACCTGGAGCGTCATCAGAGACTCACAGCATTGAAACCACACCAGCTCATCGACCCTGTAAAGAACCTGGAGAACACGTGTCCCAAACACGACGGACCTCTGGATCTGTTCTGTAAGACTGACCACATGTGTGTCTGTCGGTTCTGCACCGAGTCAGACCACAGCTCACATCACGTCATATCTCTGGAAGAAGAATGTGAAGCAATGAAGGCTGAGCTGAGAAAGACAGAAGCTGAAGTTCAGCAGATGATCCAGGAGAGACGAGTGAAGATTCAGGAGGTCAAACACTCAGCAGAGCTCAGCCAGAAAGACACAGACGGAGAGATCAGAGACTGTGTGCAGGTCTTCACTTCTCTGACTGTCAGGACAACCGTGGCTCAGCTGGAGGAGACTCTCTGTCAGGAGATGGAGAAGCTCTATGATGCTGAGCTGAGGAACATCCAGCAATATGCAGTGGATGTGACTCTGGACCCTGATACAGCACATCCTGACCTCATCCTGTCTGAGGATGGAAAACAAGTGAGTCATGGATACGTAAGGAAGAATCTCCCAGACTACACAGAGAGATTCTCTAAAACTATCAGTGTCTTAGGAAAACAAAGCTTCTCCTCAGGAAGGTTTTACTATGAGGTTCAGGTTAAAGGGAAGACTGAGTGGGATCTAGGAGTGGCCAGAGAGTCCATCAACAGGAAGGGATCAATCACAGCGATACCCAACAATGGTTTCTGGTCTATAGTGTTGAGGAATAGAAATGAGTACAGTGCTGCTGCTGACCCTGCTGTCCTCCTCCCTGTAAGAGAGGAGGTCCAGAAAGTGGGAGTGTTTGTGGATTATGAGGAGGGTCTGGTCTCCTTTTATGATGTGGAGGCCAGAGTTCATCTCTACTCTTTCACTGGCTGCACCTTCACTGACAAACTATATCCATACTTCAGTCCCTGTTTTAATGATGGAGGTACAAACTATGTTCCTCTGATCATCTCTCCTGTCAATCCTACCATTGAGGAGGTCAAACACAAACACAGCCAGAAAGACGCAGACAAAGAGACAGCAGACACGTGTGTGCAGGTCATCGCTGCTCTGAGGAGTTGTATTGAAACGCAGAAAACAACAGAGAAACAGGCTGAAGGCTTCATCAAAGAGCTGCAACAGGATATCACTCAGTTAGAGAAGAGAAGCTCTGAGCTGAAGCAGCTCTCACACACTGAAGACCACCTCCACCTCCTCCAGAACTTCACCTCCATCAACACCCCTCCACCCACCAAGGACTGGGCAAAGGTCAATGTCCATCGGTCTTCACACGTGGGGACAGTGAGGACAGCTGTGGCTCAGCTGGAGAAGACACTCGGTCAAGTGATGGAGAAGCTACGCGGCGCCGAGCCGCGGAAGATACATTAGCGTGCATCTGCCGTGAAATGGGTCGGAGAAGAAGAGAAAAAGACAACATAAACAATAAAATAAAATGTAAAAATCACACCCTGTGTGAAGGAAGCGGTGCCTTTGGGGCGGGGCTTAACTAATTTCAGTTCATCCCTATTGGTGGTCTGAGTCCACTTACCAAATTTGTACTTGGTAGCGTGCTGCGAACTGGAATAATGGCTGTTTAAAGCCCATCCAATGGGCAGACAGAGGGGGCGGGGCTTAAGTATTACAGTTCGTCCCTATTGGTGGTCTAAGTCCACATACCAAATTTGGACTTGGTGGCATGCTGCAAACGGGACTTACGGCTGTTTAAAGCCCAGCCAATAGGAAGACAGAGGGGGCGGGGCTTAATTAATTCATTGCAATCCTGTATTGCAGTGGTTCTCAAACTTCTTCGTGCCAAGGACCCCCAAATAGACACTTATTAGCCCACGGACCCCCATTTGAAAAGATAAGCCAGGGACCCCCATAATAGAAGATTTTTTTACGGCTCTCTAGCAGTGATTTTCAACCATTTTAATTTCAAGGACCCCCAGTTTGACATGCATTAGGCTATACAGACCCCCATTTAATGGCATGTATGTCTCTGGGACCCCAATTCATATTGTAAAATCAATGTTAATTTAACTCTGAGAGTGTACAAATGGAACCAAATGGACCCGTTAGGGTCCATTTGGTTCCATTTGTACACTCTCAGAGTTACAGACCCATAAGGGCCCATTTGGTTCCTGTCCATCATTTAGCTGGGGACCCCCTGGAACCCCCTCAAGTACCCCTGGGGGTCCCCGGACCCCACTTTGAGAACCAATGCTGTATTGTAACAAACATACTTTTAAAAGTAACGTTACCCAAGACTGGTTGGGATCAACCAGGAGGGTTCTACCTGTGGATCGGTGTAAATTTTGTCGACTAAAAACTATGGGTAAAAAGTGTTGGTCGACTACCTTTTTTCACTGACGAAGACTAAATAAAAACATAACTAGAAAAAGTGCTCCTCGGAGCACAACTCTCCGCTGTTGGGAATGTTGGGAATGTTCTATCTGTATAAGTGTCCTATCCGTCCTGTCTGTATAAGTGTCCTATCCCTCCTGTCTGTATAAGTGTCCTATCCGTCCTGTCTATGTAAGTGTCCTATCCGTCCTGTCTGTGTAAGTGTCCTATCCAATTGTTACAGTATCCGCCATTTCTCAACCATTTCGTGATTGTTCCTGTCTTACCTCACTCTTACCAGACTTGTGTTGGGAATGTTGGGAATGTTCTAATTCTTATGTTCTAACTGTCCTATCCATCCTGTCTGTATAAGTGTCCGATCCGTCCTGTCTGTATAAGTGTCCTATCCGTCTGTATAAGTGTCCTATCCGTCTTGTCTGTATAAGTGTCCTATCCGTCCTGTCTATGTAAGTGTCCTATCCCTCCTGTCTGTGTAAGTGTCCTATCCCTCCTGTCTGTATAAGTGTCCTATCCGTCTTGTCTGTATAAGTGTCCTATCCGTCCTGTCTATGTAAGTGTCCTATCCCTCCTGTCTGTGTAAGTGTCCTATCCCTCCTGTCTGTATACTGTAAGTGTCCTATCCGTCCTGTCTGTATACTGTAAGTGTCCTATCCGTCCTGTCTGTGTAAGTGTCATATCCCTCCTGTCTATGTAAGTGTCCTATCCGTCCTGTCTGTGTAAGTGTTCTATCCGTCCTGTCTGTATAAGTGTCCTATCCGTCCTGTCTGTATAAGTGTCCTATCCGTCCTGTCTGTATAAGTGTCCTATCCGTCCTGTCTGTGTACTGTAAGTGTCATATCCCTCCTGTCTATATAAGTGTCCTATCTGTCCTATCTGCCAATTATGTATCAGCCATGCAGCCATTTCGTGATGGTTCCTGTCTTACCTCACTTTGACAGTGGCAGAGACACTGTCAAAGTGACGCCATGTATTTATACAGTATTTCACCATATTGTCACGTGTCACGTGAGGCTTGACCAATCGGTGTGTCATATTTAGAAAGTGAAAACAATACTCTCCTGCGGAGAGTAATAATAATAATAAAAACTAGAAAATGTGCTCCTCGGAGCACAGGTCTCCGCCAGTACTGTTCCTGATTAATCCTGTCTTACCTATTTATATTACATATTGTCACGTGTCACTTGACCAATGTTAGCTTGACCAATGTTACCTCACTTCCAAAAACATAAATGTTTTTTTGAAGTGACACACCTATTTATAGGATTTAATTTCGTCATGCGTCTCGCTAGCCAATCAAATGCATTGGTGACAACATATTGTCACGTTTCACGTGAAGCTTGACCAATGTTAGCTTGGCTAGGGGGGGGACACACACACAGCGTGACGGGAACGAAAACATACTCTCCACCTCTGGCGGAGACAACTAAGCTATGAAGACTAAAGCTAAAACTAAATCTATTGACTTGTTTTATGTTTGGTCGTGCTTGGGTGTTGCGCTCTGAAAATAGCCGATCTACAAGGTTGTGACGCAGATCGGCTATTTTCAGCATTACACGAGTGTAAAATCATCCATTACTACGCCATCAAGGCCCGCCACAATACATTTAGTCCATGAGCCAGACAAGATTTCATTACCGAAAGAGTGGGCAAAACCAAACCTATATAAAATTGTTCATAGGGTCAGTACGAGTAAATAAATATATGATAACCTCTCCACAGGAGCAGCTTTTTCATGGTTATCACACATTTTGTTATTTTCCCCATACGTACATGACAGGTGAAAAAATGACAACATTTAAAAAATAGTTATAATGAAACTTCCTGAGTTGATTACTTACATCAAGACAATGATTTATCGTATTACAAGTTTTCTGAAATTGTATAT